>NC_086099.1:120341474-120641474 GCF_963921235.1 Mobula hypostoma | reverse complement strand
GTGCAATTTGAGATTAAAACAAGGTACCACCAGTGATGTACTTTGAACTGCACACAAAACTCATCAATTGGTTTTAAATGGAAGCAGTACAGCAACGGGTTACAGAATGGTGTTCAAACTTTTCACCCCATCCCCCAAAACTACAAGCAGACTTGCATTGTTTGTGTTGCTGCGTTTGTTGGGAATGTTTCATATATCAGACATTTCCCGGGATGTGAGTGTCACTGGGAAGGTCAGCATTTCTTCTCCATCTTTTCAGAAGGTGGTCAGGAGCTGCTGTGCTGGATCAATGGTGAACAAACTCTCACAGTGCAGCTGATTGGGGAGTTCTGGGGCAATGAAGGTACAGTACAATGATACCTTTCCAGGTCAGGAGGGTGGGCAACTTCAAGGGGAAACTGGATGTGATACAGTTCCTTCACGGGTTTAGCGTCATCCTTATTCTTGATGCTTGCCACTTTGGGGTGGGGTTGGACAATGCTGTGGGAGTGATCTAATCAAGTGAGAGTGATGTTGACACACACTATAATAAAACAGCAATTCACAGAACTACAGTATAGAAATAATAATTTTCCCTACTGTGATTGTGCTGGTGCTTTTGAAAGCTTTCCAACTGATCTCACTTCTCCCCAAACTTTTTCTTTCTTTTTTTCCATGCACTTTTCAAAATTTTGACGTAGAAGAACATATTAAATACTCTGTCAAAGCCATTGCTGCATTGCTTTCAAATAGAAATTGAAAATGTTGAAGATCAGTAGCATCTGCGCAGAGGAACAGTGTTTTCCTTTAGATCAGAACTCTTTCAGTAGATTCTGATGAAAGGTCACTAAACTGTAGTCCTGATTCTTTCTCCACAGATGCTGTCAAATTTGCTGAGTATTTCCAGCACCTTTAAAAATTTCATAATCTTTTGCTTTTATGATATTGAACTTGCTTCCACCCACCTTGCAGTCAATGCTATTCAGATCTTAATAACCTATCTTTCTTTTGGCCCTTTGCCAATTATCTGAAACATTTTAGAAGTTTCGTTTTTCATATGCAAAACTGTACAGGAAGATGCAAGAGGTGAATATGTAAGAGGAGGCCATGGACCAAAATGTTGCAACTGTACAAGACGTTTCAAACTGTAACATTGAAATAGCGAGCTATTGGTCTCCCTCTCGCTGTGGAAAGAGTGTTACCTCTTGGGGGGGGACAGAGGGGGAGGGAGAGAGGGGAAGGGAGAGAGGGGAGAGGGGAGAGAGAGGGGAGGGAGAGGGGGGGAGAGAGGGGGAGGGAGAGGGGGAGAGAGAGAGGGGGAGAGAGAGAGGGGGAGAGAGAGGGGGAGAGAGAGGGGGAGAGAGAGGGGGAGAGAGAGGGGGAGAGAGAGGGGGAGAGAGAGGGGGGAGAGAGAGGGGGAGAGAGAGGGGGAGAGAGGGGGAGAGAGAGAGGGGAGAGAGAGGGGGGAGAGAGAGGGGGAGAGAGAGGGGAGGGAGAGAGAGGGGAGGGGAGAGAGGGGGAGGGGAGAGAGGGGGAGAGAGGGAGGGGGGAGAGAGAGGGGGAGAGAGAGAGGGGGAGAGAGAGGGGGGAGAGGGGGGAGAGAGAGGGGGAGGGGAGAGGGGGAGGGGAGAGAGGGGGGAGGGAGAGGGGGGGAGAGAGAAGGGGGGAGAGAGAGGGGGGGAGAGAGAGGGGGGGAGAGAGGGGGGGAGAGAGAGGGGGAGAGAGGGGGGAGATGGGGGGAGATGGGGGGAGAGAGAGGGGGAGGGGGAGAGGGGGGGAGAGAGAGGGGGAGAGAGAGGGGGAGGGAGAGGGGAGGGGGAGAGAGGGGGGAGGGAGAGGGGGGAGGGAGAGATGGGGAGAGAGAGAGAGGGAGGGGGGAGGGGGAGGGGGGAGAGAGGGGGAAGAGAAGGGGAAGAGAGACAGACACTGACTGACTGACCCCATTTGTGGAGAACAGTGGTTTTCTTTTCTTTTTAAATATTTTTATTATTATTATTATATTATTCAAAAATAACACGAGTACATGGAAGTAAACAATACTTACAATGTCTCAAGGAAAAAAAAACATTATTTTAAGGATTGAAAAATTTTGGTGATAATAAAAAAACCCTACTAAGCAGAAAAAGTAGGGGGAGAAAACCCCACTAGGTGTACAATCCGGAGCCATGCATCATACAAAAAGCTTCTAAAGATAAACATCAAACCGCCAGCAAGAAAAAAAATACCAAAAATTTACAATTAGATCGTGGAGGAAATCTATCAATTAACTCAAATGATAATAATGAGCAAATGAACCCCATCTTTTCTCAAAATCAAATAAAAGTTCAAAGGTTTGACTTCTAATTTTCTCCAAACTAAGACACAGCGTCACTTGAGGGAATCATTATGACAAAGTGGGAGCTGATGTATCCTTCCACTTCAACAAAGTGGCCCTCTTAGCTATCAACATAACAAATGCAATAACATGTTGGTCAGACAAAGAGATACCGCAGATATTTTGAGGAATTATTCCAAAAAGCTCAGTTAATTTGTTAGGTTGTAGATTAATTTTACGTGCTTTAGAAATTGTCGAAAAAAACTGACTTCCAGAACTGTTCCAGTATAGAACAGGAGCAAAACATGTGTGTCAGTGTAGCTGTCTCAGTTTTACATCTATCACAATAACTATCAACATTAGGAAATATTTTAGACAGTCTCTCCTTCGCCAAATGGTAATGATGTACAATTTTAAATTGAATCAGTGAATGACTAGCACAGATCGAAAAAGAGTTAACCAGCTTCAGAATCCGCGTCTAATCCTCCGTCATAAAAGTCAAACTGAGTTCCTTTTCCCAATCTTGTTTAATCTTAAACAAAGGACACTTATCCCATTGTAATAATAAATCATAAATTCTTCCAATAGCACCCATCTTCGAAGGGCTCATATTCATAATAGTATCTAACAGGCCAGCCTCCAATATATAAGGAAAATTATTTAAATATTTTTCTAAGAAATGTCTAACTTGAAGTGCGAGTATGAAATAGAATATTTATCAACTACTTGTTCAAAAGACGTCCATGTATCTTCTTTAAATAAATCCAAAAAAGAATTAATACCTTTATCTTTCCAAAGTAAAAAAATTGGATCACTCAAAGAAGGTTTAAAAAAGTAATTTCGATAAATTAAACTACAAAGTTTAAATGTTTTAAGATTAAAAAAATTGCGGAACTGGAGCCAAATTTGTAAAGAATGCTTAATCACAGGGTATAGGTAGAACAGTGGTTTTCTGATGGACCTGTCGACCATTGTCTCTCTCTGGGTGATTTGCTGTTGCCTGCAGGGTGGGTGGTGGGGGTGCTGGTGCTTTCTGCTGGAATCAGTGAGGAGGGGGTAGGGTTGATATTTCTGCTGCTCCTTGTGTACGGGGGGGTGAGGGGGCTGTAGGTACTTACGTTTTTTATGTCATTCTTTGGGAAGTTTCTTCTGTTTCGTGGATGTCCGCAGAGATTAAGAATTCCAGGTTGTATATTGTATACATTCTCTGATATTAAGTGGAACCACCGAAGATTCAAAAGGTGAATATGTAGAGGTGAGTACGCAAGAGGAGACCATGGACTGACATGTTGGGATGGGATTAAAACGTTTATAAACTTCCTTTTTTAATATGCAGAACTATACAGGAAGATGCAAGGGGTAAATACATTGAGCACAAGACTGATGCAGGAGAGAGAAATGGTCACAGCATTTTGAAGTGATCATGGTATGCTTTGAACAGTTTTGCTGTGTATTGTTAACAGCCGTAAAAGACTATGACTTACCAGCAATTGAGAGTGAACACTCTGAACCTTGCAGACTGCGACATGGTATCAGGTTAACAAGGACAAACTTCACAGACGCTATAAAAAACAAGAAGATGTTTGCACTTCTGAAGCATATGCAATCTGTTTATCTGATACAGCATGCAAGATGGAACAAATATGTGGCTTCACAGCTCACAGTGATACTCACCGAATGCTGGATCTCTCCCCCTTCCCTCCATTTAAAATGCACTTTGAAAACGATATCAAATTTATTTTTGAAATATAAGTACATTCACCCTGATTATCTTTCAATACCACAGCCTCACTTTCACCTTTCTAATATTTTCCTAATTATGAAAACAGAATTCTAATTGCCTCAGAAGCGGATTTGTCCCTTTCCAGTGTGTTCAGACTTGCATGTAGCATCACCACCACATCATCTTCAACACCCAGGTACAAGTGTGTAACAGTTTAATGTGGCTTTCAACCAAAAAATAAAAGTAAATCGTGGCCGTGTAAGCCCGAGCGTAAACACTGCAATTATCACAGCTGCCACATCCAATCAACAAAACGTCAGCCTCCAGAACAGCACATTTAAGGGACGGCAGGGAAGAGGAGCTGGAGAGGCAATGAAGAACACCAGAGATCTCAGACTGTGATCTTAAAATGCTAATGAATGAGGAAGATTCCACAGGGAAAACACACATACAATGGACAGACGCTGGTAAAGATATAACCACCAGGCATGCCAAGGTGACTTCTACAGCATCATCAGTACAGTATTGACTTTAATACTGACACAGGCACATACGGTACAGCTCCTAGCTCTTCACTGCATGAATGCTAATCGATCACTGGCTCCTACTCCGTTTCTCTATAGATAGCTGTCCTTCCGAAGGCATTGAAAAGAGTGTCATGAATCCCAATTTCTAGGTAACTGTCATTCCAAACATCGTGGAATGATTATATGTCCCTGTCAATCCTCAAGTTTGCAAGTCAGATTATTAGCAACAGGCACTGTTTCTTATTTCTGTACAGTGTCAATCATCTTCACCTCCAAAGGACTGCCCGAGAAAGGGAGGAAGAAGAGTAAAGGATGACACAAGGGTACTCTGGCTGTAGGGAAGTTCCCAATTACAGTGAAAATGGTTTCACAGCACTGTATTAATGTTGTTCATCACCAAAGCACACTCCCCACATGTAACGTTCTTTCCACACCCAAACAGCGGTTCAGATGAAGGGTCTCAACCAGAGATATTTACTATTCATTTCCCTCCACAGATGCTGCCTGACCTGCTATGTTTTTCCAGCATCTTGCTTGCCACTCCGAAATTCCTTTACCCATTTCAGGAACAGTCTGTTGGATACTTCTTACCTTCTAACTAAGCCTTTATGCATAACCGTACTTGCCTTCAACAAATCATCGTAAATACTTCTTACATCAAACCAGTGTACAAAACTTATACCTAGATTTAATATAAAATCATAAAGATGGTTTCTTTAAGACTCTGGTTTTAAGAACGGAACCCCTCCCCCTCTTTTAAAGCACAAGATCTTGGAAGTCATGGTTCTTTATCAAGCAAATGCAATCTTCACATCCGACAAGTATCCAGTTGTTACAAATGGTCTGCCTTTCACACACCATTATTTTCCATTTTTCTCTTTAACCTTGGGCCCGCTGGAAGGGAGCCCGAGATTACATTCATATCAGTTTCTGCTCTGACAAAAAACATCCTGTCAAAAGCTTTAATCCCAGCAATACTGAGAAAGGTTTTGAGAACATGATGACCAAGGACAGACTTTCCCTCCCCAGGATACGATGTAAACCAATTGTTCCCATTCTGCTCTTGGTTAAAGATATGGAATGGTCACGTGAAAGTAGACGGCCCCCCGTTGGTCAGGGCTGACTGTGGATATTGTGTCCCAACTGTCTACATGATAAGCAAGCCTGGTGCATGAGTCAGGGCAGTACGATATGGAGAGCAAACTACTGCCCTTTCAGCGGGCTCCCTCTCTCTACACAGCCGATGAATCCAAAGGAACGGCAGAGACTGATAGAGTTTGGCACCAGCGCTGTCACAAGAGTTGCCGGTCAGCATTGAACTCAACATTGCCCTGGCTTGGGGAACCCAGCTCCAGATTCTTCTCTCAGGGTTTACTCCTGAAACCTTCCCCCTGAGCGGGTGCAGCCGCAAGGCAGCGGGGGATTGAGATCAGAGTTTTCCTTCTCCTAGATGAGCTGCCAACCACGGCTGACGAGCCCCATCTGGCCAGAGTGACCAATTTTAAGGTGCCAGTAATCCGCCTTTGCCCCTTCTCCTGTCAGTAGAAACGGTTCCACCAGGCTGAGCCACACAGGAAGGCCGGGAACTGAACTTGGTTGTCAGAGGTTACTTGAGACCACTGGGAGCGTTTAATAGGTCGTCAGAGCTCATCCCCCCTACCTTCGCTGCTATGACAACTGTAAGGAACCACATGAAAGCAAAGAAACATTCTCACAGTCTATTACATGATTTGATATGTCAGTAATTTCATATCAGAAAATTTTAAAAAGACCTGCTATTACATCAGTGATCACAAAGCCAACTGGGTATTTTTGAAGTGCATACTGGGCTGAGCTGTAGTAAGAATTTCTGGACTGTTACTTGCAATCTGTTATTGATATAGATGCAGGAACAAATATTAGTTGAGGATGCCAGCAGAACTTCTGTACTTTTCTTCAAATACTGCTACAGGATCTATATTTGAATAGTACACGGGCACCAATTTTAAAAAAAAGAGGAATTTATAATGAAGTGATGTCAGAATGATTTGTAGATCTAAGAATCTTCCATTGAAATAATATCTTTCATATCCCCTAGGCCACCAAGAACACTGAAGATCCACTATTTGAAATGTGCTGACCGTTTTAAGAGGCGGGAGGTATTGTTAGTAATTTAGGCACAGCATAAATCTTGGCCGATGGATAGATATTTCAACACAGCTTTTTCTGAAATAATACCTCAAGGTCTCTTTGATCCGAACAATATGGAAAATAGGCCATTTGCGTAACATCTCATTTGTAAGTCTTCCCTGCTGAGGATGAAGCAGTTTCAGTCCCGCACTCTAGTATCATCCTGGAATATATGGTCTGGTGTAGGTTCTGAACCCATAACATGCTCACTCAGAGGCGAGTTTTATTAATGAATCAAGCTTGACATTTCTGATATTATTTCTTTTGATGGATATTACTTGGCTCTAAAACCTAAATCTCACACAAATCCTGAACAGTTATTTGACTGGGAAATGCATCATAATCCAGCACAACCTAATGATCACCAGCAATTGATAATCACATTCAAACTAAAGGAATAGAATCCTGCCTGACCTCCCCTTACTTACTCCAGAGACATAAATGACAATTGTAGCACTCAGACAATGGTCCTGGCAGGAAACTGTCAACTCAGACTTTGAACAAAACCTCTAGCATCAGGTTTTAATGACTTGGCAAACCACAAAGCTACAAAGTTCCTCTATGGCCAAACCTTGAAATGAGGCTAGGCAACTGCACAGGGCAATATGTTCGGCAGCAATAAAAACGCTGATTCAAAGGTCAGTCATTGCTGCAAAATGGCAAAGCAAAGACAAGTAAAACATTAGCAGCTAAGGATAAGAATAAAGCATAAAACAGTCCTTCGTTATATGAATACCAGTATTAAAACACTAACTGTTATTTTTCCATACATTGCCTATCCAAAATATGAGGATGCAGCATCGCCAGTCACTGCACACAAAATCGTTGCACGTATAGCATTCTCTCTCTCTCTCTCATGCGGCAGCATCTCCCCATAGACCTCTCGTTGAAAACCACGTTCGCCAGGGGGCACCGGAAACGGGGCTGGGGGGGGGGTGGATGGCAACTCTGACAGCAATAGATTGGAAAATAATGCTAATACTGACAGCGATGCGTTGGAAAAAGATGCAAAATTTGGCAACGATGCACTAAGAAAAAAAAAATCAACCAGCCCAATCCGTTAGGTTGAGGGTGGGGAGAGCTACGCCGTCTGCGAGGTGACAGTCGGTAGTTTTGACGGTACATCTGTCCCTTTGCCCTGCGAGTCGAGCTGAGGTCTCTGAGCATCGCTCACCATGAGCCAACAGGCTTACCACCACACCCGGTGCCCAGAGGCTAGCCACTGCCCGAGGACCGCCTCATGCCCTTTCCTACCGCTTTCCCGGCCCCTCACGGGCATCGGAAACAAAACGTTTCCGATCCACGAGTCCCCCCGCCTCCCAGCCGGACCGCAGTACTGACCGTGCGCTGCTCCGACCGGACCGTCCTGCCGGGGCCGCAGCTGATTGTCACCACTAGCGGCAGCCCAGCTTCCGGTCTGCGCGCTGCGCCCCCTGGGTAGTGTAGTTCCCCAATGCAGCCTCGCAAGCTCAACGGCCCACGAAGAGCTGTGGGAACTCGGCGGGTCAGTCAGCATCCGTGAAAAGGTCTAACGAAAGGTTTCGGGCCGAGACCCTTCTCTTGTATCCCAGCAAAGGATGCAGCATCCCAGTGTTCATCCAGAGGACCTTCCGCCCTGGCGTTTGGCGGTTGATGTTGTTTGAGTGGGTCTGACTTGGACTTGATAGGAGGGCCTGAACAACAAGTCCCGAGATGCTTCGCGCAGGAGCGGCTCTGGGCTGCCGCAGGTTTGATGGTTGTGTTGCCTTGGTTACAAGGGTTCAGCCTGGGAGCAAGTTCGCTGCTCACCGTGAGCGAGAGGTTTGATTTACCAAATCATGGACACTCTATGTCATTGCTGATTTAAAATGTCGTTGCAACTTCTCTACTTCCCCCTTTCCTCGCTGCAATTTTTAAAAACATTTATTACCCTGAATTTTCCCTGGTCTCAGGTCTATTGTCCTGAAGCATTATCCCAACTCAGACTCTGGCTGACCTGCGGTGTTTCCAGCATCTGCAGCATTATTGCGCAGATCTATCTTTGCCATTCACTGATTTTGTACCACTATAATCATCAGGTCGGGGCAAGGTAGAAATAATGATACATAATAAAACACATCAAAATCCGGTTTAATATCACTGGCACGGGTCGTGAAATTTGCTGACGTAGCGGCAGCAGTACAGTGCAATACATAATATAGAAAATAGTACATCAATTACGGTGTGTGTGTATATATATATATTAAATAGCTAAATTAAAAATAAGGCAAAAACAGAAATAATATAAAAAGAAAAGTGAGGTTCATGGGTTCAATGTCCATTCACAAATCGGATGACGGAGGGGAAGAAGGTGTTCCTGAATTGCTAAGTGTGTGCCTTCAGGCTTCTGTACGTCCTCCCTGATGGTAGGAATAAGAAGGGGACATGGGGGTGATGGGGGACGCTGCCTTTCTGAGGCACCACTCCTTGAAGATGTCTTGGGTACCACGGAGGCTGGTACCCAAGGTGGAGCAGACTAATTTTACAACTTTCTGTAGCTTATTTCTGTCCTGTGCAGTAGCAACCCCCCCCGCCCCCAAACCAGACAGTGATGCAGTCGGTCAGAATGCTCTCCACAGTAGAAATTCTGTAGAAATTTTCGAGTGCTTTAGGTGACAAACCAAACCTCCTCAAACCTCTAATGAAATTTAGCCACTGTCTTGCCTTCTTTATAGCTGCATTGATTTGTTGGGACCAGGTTAGGTACTCAGAGATCCTGACACCCAGGAACTTGAAATTGCTCACTTTCTCCACTTCTGATCCCTCTATGAGGATTGGTTCACGTACCCTTGTCTTACCCTTTCTGAAGTCCACAGTCAGCTCTTCACTCTCACTGATGTTGAGTGCAAGGTTGTTGCTGCAGCACCACTCCACTGGCTGGTATATCTCACTCCTGTACGCCCTCTCATCTCCATCTGAGATTCTGGCAACAATCTCAGATCTGTAAACTCTTACAGGAAATATGACAGACAACTGATGTGAATACGTGACTAAAATTTCATCACAGAATGACTCCTTAACTAGTGCTCTCAACAGTAAGTTGGATAATAGAGAACAAAATCTAGGCTGACTCTCAATGTAGTGACCTCCTTTAGGCATATATTAAATTACAATCCTGTCTATCTGTTAGGTAAAGTTCACTAAGACACTGCTTTAAGATGGGCTGGAGAATGAACACAATTTTATTTTCCATTCAATGCCCTTAAAATGATTTTTGGTGTTGAGTTCTTTACTGTGACCCAGATAAAGATGGTTCCGTACTCCCCCCCCACCCCCAAGTCCAAACTACCTGAGTTTCAGACACGAGACTCTGATCACCACACTATCATGGGCTTGTACTGTGCTATACTGATCTATATCTACGGCTCCTGAATCTTCAGTGTTCTAGGACTATTCAATAATGTTGAAATCTACTTTTGCACCACCCATCTTCTGCCACTTAACCTGATGGTGGATCTAATTAGCCCCTCTTCTCCCGAATATTTGAGTCTAGCCCACTCTTGACCGTTTTTAGACTTAATCTTTTTATACACCTACCCTGCATTCCACTCTTCCCTTTGCTTCCCCCCCCATCAACTCTTGACTGTTATTCATCCTTAGCTTGTAGATGCTCACTGACTGCCCAGAACTGTAGACAATGCTGTGCTTCTGAAATAGGGTTTTCCACTAATAAAAGATCTTTCAACAGAGGCGGGGGTCATTAATTTAATGGATATTGAAATTCACAGCTGCTTGTCCAAAACTGAACTGGCAGCAGATTAGTGCAGTGCTCATCTAGTGCATCAATTTGCGCAAGAATTTCTAGGCACACAGAGTGATGGTCATAGAAAAGTACAGCATAGTACCAGGTAGTTTGGCCTGTCTAGTCCATGCTGAAACCACTTAAACTGCCTATTCCCATCGACCTGAACAGGGACCATAGCCCTCCATACTCCTACCATCCATGTACCGATCAAAACTTCTCTTCAACGTTGAAATTGAGCTTGCATCCACCACTTGAGCTGGCAGCTCATTCCATTCTCTCACCACCTTCTGAGTGAAGAGTTCCCCCTCATGTTCCTGTTAAACCTTTCACCTTTCACACTTAACCCATGACCTCTGGTTGTTGACCCACCTACCCAACCTCAGTGGAAAAAGCGTGACTGCATTTACCGTATCTATACCCCTCATAATTCTGTATGCCTCTATCAAATCTTCATTCAATCTTCTACATTCCAAAGAATGATGTTCTGACTGAGGAATATGGAGGCACTGGAGAGAGTTCAGAGGAGTGCAGTGAGAATATGGAGTCACTGGAGAGAGTACAGAGGAGTGCAGCGAGGCTCATTCCAGGACTGCAGGGTAGGAGCTATGAAGAAAGATTGAATGAATTAAATCTTTTTGGCCTAAGTGTGTTCATCCATCATCGACATCGATGAGGACCCTGACACCATTATGATGGTGTTGAGACTAGCGTGTGATTTGGATTTAAGTGAGGGAGAGTTGCACAGCGCCAGCCTCACTCTCTCTTCCCAATTCCCATCTGGATCCAGTGGCAAGATAGAGTCGAGACGGCTGGAGATGGGACTAGGCGCAGTGGATGACCGGGACATCTGTGTCTTGTCCTGCTCTACACGTTCCACGACACTTGCAGAGATGGCCTTCTTGACCATTGGACCTTCCATAGGTCTCGTCCGCTCAATCTGCTGTAGTCTGTCTTCACATCCAGGATATCTTACCGAGGGTTTGAGACCCGTCAGCTGCCCTCACCTGGTTTAGCCGGCTTGTCGAAGTCGTTGCCCGGGGTGTGGCCGCTGTCGCATGCAAACAGCTACAGGGAGCTACAGGTGAGAGCTGAGTGCCAGGTGGGGACCAAAGGTGGACTAACCGCCTTGAAAAGGATGAGACATGTTGGCCCACCAGAGGTGCTACCCCTCCCTGACACCCCATACACCTAAATAGATGTAGAATGATAGAAGTGTTCAAAATCATTAAAGGTATAAATAAGGTGGATGCCAGCTGCTAGTTCAAAACCAATCCATCATGGGCCATAGGTGGAGACTGGTTAAAGGGAGCTTTCAGACTAACATCAGGAAGCATTTCTTTACACAGCAAGTTGTGGACACATGGTACAAACTGCCTGGTTGTGTAGTTGAGAGTAGTACCTTAAGGCCTTTCAAATCTAAACTTGATAGTTATTTCAACATGCTATGTGAATAGGAATTTGGCAAGCTTTGTTGGGCCGAATGGCCAGTTCTTGTCAAAAACTTTCTAATGTTCAATCTTTCCATATAACTCAGGTCCTCCAGACTTGGCAACATTCTTGTAATTTTTCTCTGCACTCTTTCAATCTTATTTATATCTTTCCTGTAGGCAGGTGACCAAAACTCCACATAATACTCCAAGTTAGGCCTCATCAACGTATTGTACAACTTTAACATAACATCCCATCTCCTGTACTCAATACTTTGATTTACAAAGGTCAATATGCTGAAAGCTCTCTTTATGACCCTATCCCTGTGACACCATTTTCAATGCATTAAGGACCTGTATTCCTAGATCTCTCTGTAGAAGGCCCACCAATGCCTTTACTTCCTGAGAAAGCTAAAGAAATTTGTCCTGTCCTTTAAAACCCTCACTAATTTTTATAGATGCATCGTAGAAAGCATTCTTCTAGGGTGCCTCACAATCTGGTATGGAAGTTGTCCTGTCCAAGACCGAAAGAAGCTGCAGAAGATCGTGAACACGGCACAGCACATCACATAAACCAATTTGCTGTCCTTGGATTCACTTTACACCGCACGCTGTCGGAGCAGTGCTGCCAGGATAATCAAGAACACGACCCACCCAGCCAACAAACTTTTCATCCCTCTTCCCTCCGGTACAAGGCTCAGGAGCTTGAAGACTCGTATGGCCAGATTTGGGAACAGCTTCTTTCCAACTGTAATAAGACTACTGAACGGATCTTGACCCGGATCTGGGCCGTACCCTCCAAATATCCGGACCTGCCTCTGGGTTTTTTTGCACTACCTTACTTTCCCTTTTCTATTTTCTATTTATGATTTATAATTTAAATTTTTAATATTTACTATCGATTTTATAATCCAGGGAGCGGGAAGCGCAGAATCAAATATCGCCGTGATGATTGTACATTCTAGTATCAATTGTTTGGCGACAATAAAGTATAAAGTAGGTAAAGTAAAGTAAGTTCTACCCGTCAGTGCCCTACCGTTCACTATGTAAGACCTACCCTGGTTGGTTCTACCAAAGTGCATTAAATTCCTTATGTCATTTCAGCCCATTTTTCCAGCTGCAAGCTTTGATAGTCTTCCTCGCTGTCTACTACACCCCCAATCTTGGTGTCATCTGCAACTTTGCTGATCCAGTTACCACATTATCATCCAGATTGTTGATGCGGATTGCAGCACTGGTCCCTGCGGCACTCCACTGATGACGAGCCTCCAGTCTGAGAGGCAGCCCTCTAATACCACTCTCTGGCTTCTCCCACAGAGCCAATGTCTAATCCAATGTACTACCTCATCTTGAATGCTGATTGACCGACCTCCTGTGTGGGACCTTGTCAAATGCCATGTTAAAGTCTATGTAGACAACATCCACTGCCTTGCCTTCAACTTTCCTGGTAACTTCCTTGAAAAGAATCTATGAGATTGTTTAGACATGACCTACCATGTATAAAGTCATGCTGACTATCCCTAATCAGTCCCTGCCTATCCAAATACTCATATGTCCGGTCCCTTAGAATACCTTCCAATAACTTTCCCACTGGTGAGGTCAGACTCATCAGCCTGTAATTTCCTGGTTTATTTTTAGAGCCTTTCTTAAACAGCGGAATAATATTGGCCATCTTCCTTGACACTTACAATGTATTTGTCTCATTGGGACTTCACTGTGCACAAAATTGGCTGACATATTCTTTACATTACAATAATGACTTCATTTTGAAAATACAATTAACAGCAAAGTTTTTAAATACACTTTGAGATCATAAAAGGCACACTATTCAGGTTGGAAAATGTGTATGAAACAAGAACTAGGTTAGTAGATAGAAAATGGATGTACTGTAATTACAGGGTTGTGAGCTTTACTGGTTGAACTCCCTTTTCTGCAGTGTTCAGCTATTCTATACTGTAAGCCTAAAACAGCAAAAGCAATGGAGCAACACACAAAGTTGCTGGTGAACGCAGCAGGCCGGGCAGCATCTCTAGGAAGAGGTAGTCAACGTTTCAGGCCGAGACCCTTCGTCAGGACTAACTGAAAGAAGAGCTAGTAAGAGATTTGAAAGTGGGACGGGGAAGGGGAGATCCAAAATGATAGGAGAAGACAGGAGGGGAAGGGATGGAGCCAAGAGCTGGACAGTTGATTGGCAAAAGGGATATGAGAGGATCTTGGGACGGGAGACCTAGGGAGAAAGAAAGGGGGAGGGGTGAAGCCCAGAGTATGGGCAAGGAGTATAGTGAGAGGGACAGAGGGAGAAAAAGGAGAGAGAGAGAAGGAGAAAAAAAAAATACAAAATAAATAACGGATGGGGTACACGGGAGAGGTAGGGCATTAGTGGAAGTTTGAGAAGTCAATGTTCATGCCATCAGGTTGGAGGCTACCCAGACTTAATATAAGGTGTTGTTCCTCCAACCTGAGTGTGGCTTCATCTTTACACTAGAGGAGGCTGCGGATAGACATATCAGAATGGGAATGAGACGTGGAATTAAAATGTGTGGCCACTGGGAGATCCTGCTTTCTCTGGCGGACAGAGCGTAGGTGTTCAGTGAAACGATCTCCCAGTCTGCGCCGGGTCTCGCCAATATATAGAAGGCCACATCGGGAGCACCGGACGCAGTATATCACCTCAGCCAACTCACAAGTGAAGTGTCGCCTCATCTGGAAGGACTGTTTGGGGCCCTGAATGGTGGTGAGGGAGGAAGTGTAAGGGCATGTGTAGCACTTGTTCCGCTTACAAGGATAAGTGCCAGGAGGGAGATCGGTGGGGAGGGATGCGGGGGGACGAATGGACAAGGGAGTTGCGTAGGGAGCGATCCCTGCAGAAAGCGGGGGGGGGGGGGAGATGTGCTTAGTGGTGGGATCCCATTGGAGGTGACAGAAGTTACGGAGAATAATATGTTGGACCTGGAGGCTGGTGGGGTGGTAGGTGAGGACAAGGGGAACCCTATTCCTAGTGGGGTGGCAGGAGGATAGGGTGAGAGCAGATGTGTGTGAAATGGGAGAGATGCGTTTGAGAGCAGAGTTGATGGTGGAGGAAGGGAAGCCCCTTTCTTTAAAAAAGGAGGACATCTCCTTCATCCTGGAATGAAAAGCCTCATCCTGAGAGCAGATGCGGCGGAGACGGAGGAAATTGCGAGAAGGGGGTAGCATTTTTGCAAGAGACAGGGTGAGAAGAGGAATAGTCCAGATCGCTGTGAGAGACCGTAGGCTTATAGTAGACATCAGTAGATAAGCTGTCTTCAGAGATAGAGACAGAAAGATCTAGAGGGGAGGGAGGTGTCGGAAATGGACCAGGTAAACTTGAGGGCAGGGTGAAAGTTGGAGGCAAAGTTAATGAGGTCAACAAGCTCAGCATGCGTGCAGGAAGCAGCGCCAATGCAGCCGTCGATGTAGCGAAGGAAAAGTGGGGGACAGATACCAGTATAGGTTTGGAACATGGATTATTCCACAAAGCCAACAAAAAGGCAGGCATAGCTGGGACCCATACGGGTGCCCATAGCTACACCTTTAGTTTGGAGGAAGTGGGAGGAGCCAAAGGAGAATTATTAAGAGTAAATGTTAGCCAAACATTTTCATTCTGATTGACATTCCCATTCCGACATGTCAGTCCGTGGCCTACTTTTGTGCCAAGATGAGGCCACCCTCAGAGTGGAGAAACAACACCTTATATCCTGTCTGGGTAAGTTCCAACCTGATAGCATGAATATCGATTTCTCCTTCCGGTTAAAAAAATAATTCCCCCCTCCCTCCCCTTTTCTTCGATTTCCCCACACTGGCCCCTTACCTCTTCTCACCTATCACTTCCTCCTGGATCCTCTCCTCCTTCCCTTCTCTTGTGGTCCATTCTCCTCTCCTATCAGATTCCTTCCTCTCCATCCCTTTACCTTTCCTACCCACCTGGCTTCACCTCTCATCTTCCAGCTATCCTCCTCCTCCTCCCTCCACCTTTATATTCTAGCATCTTTCCCCTTCCTTTCCAGTCCTGAAGAAGGGTTTTGGCCTGAAACATGGACTGCTTATTCACTTCCCTGGATGCTGCATTCCTCCAGCATATTGTGTGTGTTGCTTTGAACTTTCTGGTGCCTGTGCTCCACAAAAACATATTTCCCAACCCTGCCTCATTAGATCCTGTCATTCCAATCTCCTGAACATGTTTATTTAGCTTCCCTTTCAAATGCCGTAACTCCTGTTTCTGGCAGTGAGCTGCACATTCCAATTATTCTTCTAAGAAAGGTACTTTTTCCTGACTAATGCTTATGTTGAAGTTATGTCACAAATTCTAGTGTCTCTTGCAAAACTAAAACACTGTTTCTCCATCATCCTCTTTATCACATTACCCTGTTTTCTCTAGAGAAAAAAATCATGGTCAAAAAAGTTGGGTCAGAACTCATCAATCTGTACATCTGTCCAGAATTCTTAACTTTGGACACTCACTGCTAAGCTGATCATTCTGACCTCAGAATGGTTAGTGTTCTTTGTTTTTGTCACATTGTTCATGGTACTCGTTTAAATTTAATTCAATGGTCTGCAGTTCCCTAATCTCTATCTTTGTATTTGATTGTTTCTTATCTGGCCCTGAGTCAATAGACCTTAACAACTTCTCAAAGGCCACAGATTTAAAAGATTAGTTTATAATAAAATACAAACAACTGATTTATTGCACCTTAACAAGCTTATATCTTTAGAACTATTTCATGTCCAAAAATTGTGTGTGATCGTCGTAATTTACTGTGCATGTTGGTCTTCAAATGATCTGGCTGATAAGCATGTAATTATCTGAGCTCTGGTGGACTGGGTAGATGACACCTACGTGAGATCCAATGGCCAGGAAGGTGGTACTGCAATGCTCCGTGGATATCTCCTTGCATATTGAAGTCCCCTATTACAATTGTGTCATTACCCTTTCCAGCTCCCTTTGCAATCTCAACTCCACATCTTGGCTACTATATGGAGATCTATATGTGATTCCCATAATGGTTTTTTTCATCCCTGCAGTTTCTTCACCCACAAAGATTCAACATTCTCTGACCCTTTCGAAAGATCTAATTCCATCTCTTACCAACAGAGCCGCATTACCCCCTATGCCCTCCTGCCCGTCCTTTCGATACTAAGTACATCCTTTGATGTTAAGCTCCCATCTATGACCTTCTTTCAGCCACGACTCAGTGATGCCCACAACGTCATACCGACCAATCTGTAATTGAGCCCCAGTGCGTCCACCTTGTTCCGAATGCTACATGGTAGGGCCCGAACGAAGAGATATTGGGGTATAAATTCATTAACCCATAGAAAGTGGTAACATGGGTGGATAGGATGGTGAAGAAGGCACATGACATCCTTGCCATCATTGGATGGCAATGGAATATGGGATTTGGGTCATGTTACAACTGCCTAGGGCATTAGTATTGTGTGCATTTTACATCACCACATTATAGAAAAGATGTGATTACACTGGAAAGAATGCAGAGAAGATTTGACAGGACATTGCCTGGATTGGAAAGTGTTAGTTTTAAGGAGAGATTCCCCTGGAGTTGAAGGAAGTTGTGGAATGTACCTGATAGAGGTATGTAAAATTATAAGAGGCATTGACGGGGTAGATAATCAGAATTTGCCCCCATGGTGTGCTGATCAGAAATATGAGGGAACAGTTTGAAAGTGATTTATGCAATTACAAAGAAGGCACAACAATAGCAGTTTTCATTAGGAGCTTGAGAAGAATTGGCCTGTCTCTAAAGACACTGGCAAATATCAACAGATGCACCGTGGAGAGCATTCTAACTGGTTGCGTTGCCATCTGGTGTGGAGGGGCCACTTCACAGCATCACAAAAAGGTGCAGAAAGTTGTGAACGCATCAGCTCCATCATGGACACAAGCCTCCCCAGTATCCAGGACACCTTCAAAAGATGAGCCGCAGAAAGGCGGCGTCCATCATCAAGGGTTTCCATCTTCCAGGTCATGCCCTCTTCTCATTGCTACCATCAAGGAGGAGGTACAGAATCCTGAAGACACACACTCAACAGCTCCTTCCTCTCCACCATCTGATTTCTGAATGTACAATGAACCCATTAACACTTCCTCTGTATTTTCCCCTCTCTTTTTGCACTGCTTATTTAATCAATTTTTATACATACTTCTTATTGTCATTTAGGTTTTATTATTATGTATTGCAATGTACTAATGCTAAACAACAAATTTCACGACATATGCCAGTGATATTAAACAGGGTTGTTGCAATCTGTTATGTGCTGCCAGAGGAAGTGGTGGAGACAGATATGATCACAACATTTTGGAGGCATCTAGACCCACACTAAACAGATAGGGTATTGAAGGCTCTGGACCTAATGTGAGCAAATGGGATAGGTACAATGATCAGCATTGGCATGAAGGGCTTATTTCTGTGCTCTATAACTATGTGACTCTGATTTCCCAGTGTTCAATGCTGTCAGAAAGAACAGTGTAAAATTCTTGAACCAGTGTGCCTGTTTCATTTAACTGAGTTGTCTGTTAGACTAATCCCTCTGAGCACAGCGTTTAATATTAACATTAACTGCTCTCACACACAAGCCAGACTGAGTGAAAGAAGCAAGAAATTGTAAAGTTGCAGAAAAAAGTGCAAGGAACTCTCTCACATACAAGACACAAGGCTTCTTGTGTGACAGAGGAGCCCTTGCTCACATTCTGCTCACGTAGGCCTCCCAGAGCACACAACCAGGAGATGAGAGACCCATGGTGGCACGGTACTAGAGTGGCTGGTACAGCAGTTCCCAGCCTTTTTTATTCCATGGACCAATACCATTAAGCAAGGATTTCATGGATCCCAGGTTAGGAACCCCTGCGTTAGCGCCACACTTTACAGTACTAGCAACCCAGGTTCAATTCCCACCATTATCTGAAAGCAGCTTGTACGTTCTCTCTGTGACTGCATGGGTTTCCTCTGGGTGCCCCAGTTTCCTCCAACAGACCAAAGGTGCACCAGTTGGTAGTAATCGGTGATTGTAAATTGTCCCGTGGTTAGGCCAGGGTTAAATCAGGGGTTGCTGGGTGGTGTGGGGCCTGTTCCAAGCAAGCTGTATCTCAATAAGTAATTAAATAAATCAATAAACAGGGTCAGATATCACAATGGTGGTTGTGAAAACACTGGTTAGGAGGGATGAATTCAGCAGGACCACAGTGATGGTAATGAATACAAAGAACATTATTTAAAGGAGAGAATGGATGTTTTAGATTAAGAAAGGCCAAGTTCCGTTTAATTAATACCAAAGCAGCCCTCAGCTTCAGGATTACTTTGGTGTGAGTAGCCTCCAGCATTCGTGGCCCTCATACACATACAAGAATTTTACGGAAGTGACATCAATAGATGCCTTGCACATCTTTTCTCATTACAGAATATAGAACATGCACGTTACATGGGGAATCTGGAACAAACCTGCAGAAGCAGGCCAACCATACACAGACTACCTGATCACATGTCATGACTGCTTCATGGTAAAATTCAAAAACTTCGTATATTAAAGATGTTGCACTTCGCAACAGGCTTCCTACCTTAAATATCACTCAAAGGTCAGTTAGATTTCATGAATGCAAGCGGCACCTTCTCTGATGCTGCGTTTTTCTTATTTCCAAACTTGATTTACAATTGAAAACTGACTCTCATTATTTGCCCAGAAGTACAGTATACCCCAATTCCACGGTTCACTCTCCACACAGTTTCTTTTTTTAAAAAAAAGCCACACTACTGACGCAGAAAGATACACACCCACCAACAAATATTTATTGCTTTGTTCTGTTATTTTGTTTAAGGATCTGGGCTCTGAAGGCACCCAGATTAAGTTGATGGACATATACATTGGATATATAATAAAACCCCCTCACAATTCAGAAAAATATACATAAACAATATCATCACACATTAACACATCTTTACTGTTTCAAATTACCTTTTCACCATGTGACAAAGTATGGTTTAGAGGAATAAAATCAAAAAGTACTGTACTCCATTAAGAATATACAGTTTAAGGATTGCCGATAAAGAACAATGACCCTCATAAATGTAAGTACCTGCATGTTAAAGTCCTTCACAATTGGCATAACGACAAATACAAATAGTTCTTAAAGCCTGTATTTAAACTCCTTTGGGCCGTATCTTACAACAGTGGGTCTCACAATGTTGCTTACACCTTAATTCCTGTTAGCTCTCCTGCTTCTGCAATTGGGATTCGGATCGATTGGGAAAGATATCAGGGCTGCCCTCTCCTGGCAAATAATCTGTACCTCAATTACTAAGGCTTTTTGTGAAGAACAAAGTTAATCTTTCAGAGCACTCCAATTGAAATGAGTGGAAGCCATGTTGTGTAATTATGGAACGATGAAGCCAAGCTTAGACTTTAAAAAGTTGTCAGTAATGGGAAGAAGGGAATGCTGAGAGAGATTAAGAATTCCATTGTTTGAGGTCCTCGGAAAAGGAGATGAAAGTCCTGGCCCAAACTTTTGGATCACAGAATGCTAAACAGGAGTCAGGTATGCAGGTTAATTCCAGGCGGGCATTAGTTTGCTTATATCTCCAATTTAGGATTTTAATATAGCTTGGTATTTTCATTTGCACTTGTCTCTGACATTTTCCAAACCTTCATCCACAATTTTCAAGCAGCACAGACCAGCCGATAATACATCCAACTGCAAAGATGATTGAGCCACCATGTGGGCATATGGTTGGGGAGGGAGGGGGATGGGTGTTCAGGACTGCAATTAGTCCATGCCTGTAGTTTATGGTTCAAATTGACAAGCCAGATATGCATGCAGGGAGAGGAGGAATGCTTCCTACAAGAATTTTAGAGTTTGGAAGAAATAAGAAGTGGAATAGGGGGAAAAGTTTTGGAGTGGCGAGTAAGATGGAAGTTGTAGGTGAGATAAGGTTCAATTAAAAGATGAGCCTTTTCTTAACAGAGATTGCACTTCCCCAAGAGTATTAGATAAAGATTTCTAAAAGTATGCAAATTCAATTCAATAAAAAGTACAAAAGAATATCTTTCAAAATTTGTGCGATGTGCGGCTGGCCTGTTATAATGCAGTCAAGGCAGTTAGCTAATTTGCAGTATGGACAATATTGGTTCGGTAAAATTTGAAATAAATGATTATTGGAGAAATCAATATGCAAACAAGTGTGACCCACTGCAAAATCCCACCGTTAAAAGCCCCCTTTTCCAAGCCCACACTGACGCTATTCTGTTTGTCTTTCTTTGTCTGGTTTAGACTTCTATGAACTTGAAGCCCCTTCAAGGATTATGGAGTGTTACACCAGGAGTTAAAAGGTTCTCACATTTTGGCTATGTACCCTGGTTTTGTAAGAGGAAATAATGAAGAACAACAGTATCGTTATTGGCCAATAAGTAGGTAATGTTCCTATACAATAAAATAATCGAGAAGGACATTTTTTTTTTAAAAACAAAGTGTCCCTTTTGTCAGCCTTCACAGGTAGTATTAGAAAGTTTCTTCAAAAATATATATATTTAAAAACCCCAAAAAATAATCCTATTGACATGGCTTCCTAGTTTAAACACAAAAGTATTAAAGAAAAACACAACATTGGCAGCAAACCAAGGGGCGAATACTTCTAATCACATTTAACCTGTGAAAGATTGCAGGGTGGGAACACCTCAGGCCACTGTATGGAGAGACCATGAATGCCATCTTAAAGACTTGTGCAGATTATTTCCAGTGAAAATGTCAATCCCCTAGCTATCAAAACATACAGTGGCCTGTGGTATGTTTACCTCAATCTTTACTCTTCATAATATTATTAAATATTATAGGCCTTTTTTTTGAGGGAGTGTTGAGCAGCATGCAATAGTTTTACATTAACTTCTCAGCCAGGGAGTGGGTGGAATGGAGATATTTCCATGTCTTGGCCTTGAAACATGTAAAGCCTCCAATAACAGATATATTGTATGGAAATGCTAAGCTGCCACTGGGAAAGGTACATAAGGGAGGCTGTTATAACTAAGCCTTTTTCGTAGCTTGTTAGGTTTTATCACATTATAATTGAGTCATTTATCCTGTCAGACTCCGGATGTGAGACTGACCTGTTTGATAGCCCTGGGCCTTCTAGTTCCTTGCATTGGAAGATGGAAAGTGACCTCCACAAAACTGTTCTTTAAACCTTTATTCCATTCCACCCTACCTCCCGAATCCAGAACTTGCTCAGTGGGTGCATTCAAGGAAATAAGAAGCTTAGTGTTCAGCAAAAACCAGAGAAGGCCCTAAAAACTCAAACCAAGAGTAGACTCTCCACAGCTGCCAATAAGAGAAGACATTTGTCCCTGCTGTGTGGCTTTGAACCATCTTCTCAATCATGAGTCTGAATTATTTTGATATATGAATGTACCTATTTATTTAGAAAAATTCAAAAACTAGATTATATTACAGGAAGGAACAGAATACTGTCTGTCCAGGCTAACAAAAAAACTGGAGTAAATGTGAATGTGGCAGGATAACCACAATAGAAATATTGTGTACAAGATATTTACAGCAGAGTTAAGTGCTAGGTGACATCACTAACAAATTAGGTTTCTTTTGATACCCAAATGCAACAATACTTGAGTACCATCTCTGAGTGCCTCATATATGTCATATATATAATATATATATAGAATATATATATAGAAAAGAACCCACTACTTTTCTAAAATTCTTCCACTCCCACTATTTGTTACATCTTTTAAAATAAGAAAATGTTAATTCCGGTGTAAAAGAAATTAAATTACAAAGCAATCCAATCCTTTGCTTGTAGTTTCCTCCCTTCTGCTAGCTGGGATGTTTTGTTCGTGCTTTTGAGCAGCTCACACTTCATTTTCCAGAGGTAGTCGTTCACAGATGTTGCTGGGGGTCTGTGTGCTGAGGGGCTTTTGTTTGTTCAGGAGGTGTGTGGGCAGAAGCTTGTATGGACTGTTTGTGGCTCTGCGGGAGTGGGCTTGGGGGATGGGACGTGTTAACACCAGCAGGATCGATTATCTATATAGTGGAACTGTTATACTGACTACTTACAAAAGTGAAAAGTTCTTGTATCCCATGCACCATCCCAACTCCTTTACTCTTTCTGAAGGCAGATTTCAACCCCACATCAGCTCAATCTAGTGCCCATTTTCTCTACAAATAATTCCTAGACACTTAATGTTGTTAGGCTCTCCTAGCCAATTCTGGTCCCGGTTGTTCTGAACATTCATGCAGTACAAACTCCAGTTGGGACTACATATCAGGAACAGAAAGCTCACAACGTTTCAAATGAAGCTAAACTTGTTACTGCTGAGGTTGGCACAGATTAAAGTTTGGGCCAGATGCATCTAATCCATATTGGATAGATCAATACCAACAGAGTCATGCAGGCATTGTATAAAACATCAGTGACTCACCCAAAGTATCCCTCAAGATTTATTATTAGTATTACCTTCATGAAGAAGAGTAGAAAGCTCTACATGACTCCCATACCCTTCTCCTTATACCTCACTTGGTTTGGTGCCAATTGCCTTATACTTAAAAGGACACACAACCATGATTCACTGACTAGAGGATAGGATGTCAAAGGAAAATGGCAATAGCACCAAAGATCTTACCAAATGACAGAATTATTAGGGGTAGTTTTAATGATGGGTTTAACTCTGCGTTGTACGAAATGAGAGGTCCTTTCACCACAATCTATGACTTTTTGTCTTCTATTCTGATTGCACAATTTCTTTGACCCAAGCTAAGTTTAATTCTGTAACAGTCTTGTCCATGAGATTGTAATAGTAATGCCAACAAGTTGAGGGAAGGGAAAGAAAGGGGAGAAATACTGGCCAAATTACAGAACAATTAGTGGCAATCATAATGCTCATGGTGGAAGTCAGTAAATGTTGACTAGGAGGAAAATGCTGGGAAATATATTAGTAATAAGAGCATGCAATTCAAAAATCCCATTTTACTATTGTATAGTAATTTCAGAAACATGCAAGAATATGTCACTTGTCCAATCACAATGGGAGCCATTCCAGAGACACTTTGTAATCAACTCATTATAGATGCTATCAAAAAGTCTCCAAAGGTTGGGTAAAATCCTTTTGGCATCCACTCTGTTGTTTTAGAAGTAAAGTGTGTCCCTGACTGTTCAGAATAAGAAAAAGTTCCCAGTTTGTTCCCAGACTACGACAAGTTAACTTAATATGAATCTTGCAGAAATAATTTCTAAATTGGGCTCCATGCCCTTGGATTAGGCATGGGATAATAAAAGAAAACAGATGGTTTGCTAGCAATGCAATTGACTCAGACTTAAAAAAAAATTTATTTATTGAGATACAGCGCGGAACAGGCCATTTTGGCCCTTTGAGCTGTGCCGCCCAGCGACCCCCCGATTTCATCCTAGCCTCATCACGGGAAACTTTATCATGACCAATTAACATACGAACTGCTACGTCTGGACTGTGGGGAAAAAACCAGAGCACCCAGAGAAAACCCATTCATTACATACAGACTCCTCACAGATGAGGTTGGAATTGGACTCTGATGCCCCGAACTGTAATAGCATTTTGTTAACCACTAGACTACCATGGCTCAACTTTTTGTCAGTGAGAAATGATTCCCACTCCCAGCCAAGACAGAAATAGTAATGACCATGTCTGTGTCATTTCACACATCACATTTGTCTGAGCAGTTCCTGGTGCTGGTCACCCTCCCAAGCCTGATACATCTTCTGTGCCTCGGCCAATGAGGTGATGTCCTTCCTTATGCAACACTCCTTTCAGTGCTTTACAAGGTATTTGGACATTATTGTTCTGGCATGTCTGTCAAAGATGTCCCTAGGACAATGTGGTTTTACTTGCATGGCACCTGACAGGAAGGCTTTAAAGGTAAGTAAATTATGCAGCTACATTCCTGGCCAACACTCCGCTCTCCACAATGAAAAATGTCCCCTAACAATACCAAATCTCTGACCAGTCACTTGGTCTTAGAACCTCCACAAATTCCACAATTCTCACTAGGATGTGCTGCCAGTCTCAAGCCCCCTAACATCCACTGCTGGTCTCTCTGCTGACAGTCCCTCATACAAACTGCTCGTTCCATTCATGATCCCCCTTAGAAATTCCTAGTTCTTTCTGTTTAATAGCACTCCATCCTACCCTACTCCAAGTCCTCCCCAATCTCTCCCAGTACTTTCTAATCCCTCACCTTCAGTATCAACCACAAATTTCCTTAAGTCCCTCACTGTAAGTGCTGGCCTACATTTCCTCCTCACCCTGTCCACAGCACAGGCCTGCAGTCTTGGGAAATGAGGAGAGGCAGTACGCTTTCAGCTATGATATGGTGTGATGCACCGTGCCAAGACCTTGAGAAGATGGAAATATTCATCTGATAGCCCCTAACCAAATGCTCATTAACAACCTCACTGCTGCATTACTCAAGTGCAGCCCAATGAGTGCACTGGAATTTCCAGACAACTGATTCCAGGATTGGTAGTGAAATGTACTGGAAAGGGGGCATTTCTGGACAGGATCTGGAAGTCAGATTTAGCCAGCCACTGAATAAATGACTATGAACTAAAATATAAATTCCCCTGCCAGAATGCGATGTTTTTCCCCCAGGGACTGCTCCCCACCCCCCCGCCGAATCAACCATGTAGGAGTGGTTATGTAAAGGTGCAATGCACCATCTCCCATTTACAGAAGGATCTATAAAGCTGGTTCAGATTCATCCAGCACCTCCTATTCAACAGAATTCAGTGTTGGGACACAATGGTGCTGCTGGAACCTCACAGCAAAGTGAAGAATATAAGTAGAACTAGCATAGCTTTATTGTAAAATACCACTTCTGTGTCCTGAGATACCTGCTCCCACCTGCCTTTTTACCCTTTCCATTCTAGATTCCTGAACTGAAGTACTGAAATTTTCAGGCTTCCTTACCATATATGCACACACACATTCTAACCTGTTACCCTTCAACAACAAAACATTATCATGATAGACAGAATAGACCCTCAGCTCACTCTGCTCACTCCGAGAAGTATGCTATAATAACTTAGTGCTTCTAAAAGATTAAAAACAAAGTTGAACAGTATCAGGCTAGATTTATCCAAGAAATGGCCAAAGTGCTCAGCCCAAACACCAGTAAAACACATGCGCCGTCAATCTAAGGCTTCCTCAGTGTACTCATTCAGCCACAATCACCTACCTTCCTGCACATTGAACATGTTATCTGATCATATAGCTGTTTGTGGGAGCTGGCTGTGTACAAATCGGTAGTCAAATTTCCAACAACAGTGATTACAATTCAAAAGTACTTCAATGGCTGTCCAATGTTCTGAGGTTGTAAAGGCTAGACATTTTCATTATTTGAATCATCTAGAGGAGAATACAAAATGTCAGGATGCATACAGGCAAGTTCCCATGCTCTTGGTATTACTTCAAAGACCAAGGACAAGACATGATACAGCTGCTCAGAACATCAATCTTTCTTTGGCTACTTCAGGCAAACTCTCTCAGTTGGAAGTGCTTTTTGATGGAAATTGTATGTATCCCTTTGGCAAGATTGGCCAAAAATGAAATCGAAAGTATCAAGTGAAAATGTGTAGATTTTTTTCTTTAATTACAAATTATTCAGAACCTTAGTTGCTTGCTCTTTTCGGACTACAGTTCCTCTCCAGATCTAACCCTTCTTGCCCATCGGAAGTGGTGACGATCTCTTATTTGGCTCATTATTTCAATTAAGTAATCTGAAAACATTTGTTCCAGCAAGCACAATGTGTAAAATCACTTTGGGGAGAGCTGATTAGACAAGCTGTATTCCTCTATCCTGGTATGGTACCTGTTAGATACAGACTATAGTGACATTATTTCTCCAGGAAAGATTAATAATTTTCCTCAGACCTTTAGATGCCTTTGAACAAACGAAGAAGAAATTGAAACACCAAGGCGATTAAACCATCATAAATATTTCCTTTTAGTTTTGAGCCAACTGCTTGGGACAATCCTGTTCACCAATAAAGTACCATGCCAATATTCACATTATAGGCTCACCGGTGGAAAATAACCCTCAGGATGAGGTACCAGATAGCAACAATACCTGTGGAGCTGCATCCCAGCATCAGTTAGTACCCTCAGGGTGTAAGGAGAACCAGCTAGAGCAAGAACTCTCTCAATACCTTATGTTCAACCCTACCAAAACTTTTGGGTAAATAAACATGTCATTTACCCGAAGCTAATTTAGGTTTTAATGAAACAAGAGATTAACCCCTTGCCCGTAACGTCAGTCCCCTACTTTCACAGTCAAATCCATCATGTCAACCAAGTAAATCTGCTAATAAGGCTATATGGGAGAGGAGGCAAAGACAGCTTCAACCCCTCTATTTCCCCAAACCCACACAAAACAAAAATCATTCTGAGAGGTCAAAGATGTGATCATACCAACCCTCCATCGAATATGTTGATGATGAATATAAAGGCTACAAAGAGGACACTCTTAGTTGCCTGGTTTGGGTTTTGGGTTGAACAGTTGTTTTATGATTACAAATAAAGAAAACATAGGCATTTTACTTCTCTCCCCCCAAAAAAAACTATCATAGAAGATAACATTCCTACATACAAGCCCTCATTAACACACACTTTCTGAAAGTGATCTTTATCCAATACTTACTATCCCTGAAGTGTAAATATCTTTTTAAAAAGGAAGAAAAACTGTACCATTACCTCTCACTGAGCTTGAGTTCTGGAGAGAGGAATTAAAAACACACACATATATATGACCCTCACAGAAGTAGTGCAGAATAATGTTCTTTGACTTCACAACAGTTCATTTTTTTGTCTTTTTACATTTCTTCTAACGTAAAAATATCCGTGTTTCTGTGAAAAATAGATTTTTGTTTTGCTTTTGGTAAAAACGAGCAGGCACCAGGATGTGTAGATAATTGGCAGGTGGCAGCACCCTCTGTGTAGGGGAAGTTGGGTGTGGAAGTCCTAGTCCTTCACCAGCCGGTAAACGTGATGCTGTGCGCCATGCTCACTTGTTGACACCTCAAATACAAACGCTATACACAGCAAGGTCTCCTGGGTGTCCCGGTTGGTCACAACCTGGCAGAAAGCGAGACAGAAAGGAAAGATGAAACATGTTAATGCAGAACAAAAATCACATTGCAGCACCAGGCGGCACTGTGGTGCAAAGGTAGAGCTACTGCTCCAGTGACCTGGGTCAACTCTGACCTTGGGTGGTGTCTCCTTCCACATCCCAAACTCACGCAGGTTGGTAGGCTAATTGGTCATTGTAAATTACCCCTACTGCATAGGAGCATGGTGGACTTTGGGGGTTAATGGGAGTGCAGGAAGGAATAAAATAGGATTAGTGTACATGGGAGCTTTATGGTCAGTATTGACCCAGTGGACCAAAAGGTCTGTTTCTTTCCACGCCGTACCTCTGTATGGGTGGTGGACTGGATATACATCTCTACTAAAGGAGCTGTAAGGTGCTCCTTCCCTCCACTCGCCTGCAGGTCACCCTTGGGCAAGGTGTAGCACCTGCTTAGCCCCCAGATCAGGGTCACGTGAAGCCACGGGAGCAGGTGGTGGATGGTCGTACGAGCAGATGGTGCAGATCACAAGTCCTGGTTATGTGACCACTGACGCCAGGCAGACCATCTCTGAAGAGTATTGATAATGGCTGGAGTCACCCGTCTTGCAAAGAGACTGCCCAGAAGAAGGTAATGGCAAACCACTTCTGTAGAAAATTTGCCATGGTCACGGAAAGATCACCCACATCATATGACATGGCACATAATGATCCTCTCTGCAGCCCCCTCCTTGGTATCATTATAGACCTTATGAAGGTACATTAAGTTAATGTGGGCCAGAAGAGGTGGATGGAATTGGAACAATAGAGAATGGAAACAGATAGCCATGGGTTGCTTTAACAATATTCTGTCTCAGCATTTTGCATCTATATAGTGAATTTGATGCAATAGTATCCTGACATGCTTCTTAAGCACCTTAATTGACAGAATATGGCAATGAGCCGTGTACAGATGAGCTCAGGATAGAACTAGAGCAATATAGGGTACGAGTTTATTTGGGCTGGAGGAGGAAAAAGGGAGATGAGTAATTTCAAAACAAGTGGGATTTTTAAGAATTGAACCATTGCTCTAACAACAACGGTACATGCTCCTCAACATAGCATGGTAGCATAGCAGTTAGTAGAGTGCCAGCAATCGTGTTCACTTCCATTCCTGACGGTAAGCCGTTTGTACATTCTCCCCATAACCATGTGGGTTTCCACTGGCTGCTCCAGTTTCCTCCCACATTCCCACAGGTGTACAGGTTCGTATGTTAATTGGTCACAGGAGGGCAATTGGGCGGCATGGGCTTGTTGGGCTAGAAGGGTCTGTTTTATCTCTAATAAATAAAAAAGATCTTCAGGTCTCTTTTTAAACCATTCTTCCAAGAATGGAGAATACTTTTTCACATTTCCCATCGGATTTTTCATATCATATTTTACCAAACGTAAATATTCCACCAAAGGTCTGCACACGTTGGTCATCCTTGTCATTGAGTAGTTGAGGCAGTAACTTGGATGTGAATGTTTAGAGTTTTAGTAATTAAGTTTAATTTTCAATAGGAAATTGGAAGTACCTAGTCAAATGGAAATCAGGTCATTTGCTGCCGATTAGATATTTACCTGGGACCACTGTGGTTTATATGGCTCATGCATTCACTGGATAGAATTACCAGGTTCATCAGTAAAGTCATAATACGTTATTTATAATGGGGAAATTCAGGTGAGATATGTAAATATGCAGTTTTAAAAATAAGCTAGTTATATTGTAATGATTAGGTAATTTCAATCTTGTATTTTAAGAGCTTATAAGAGAAATGGAGATGTTTTGGTACCCTGGGTGAAATTAAACTGGTTAATAATTCAGTTTTATAGGAGGGACACAAGCAGTTCATAAATGAATGTTTGCAGTCAAGTCATGCTTAACCTTGCCATCGATATCACAGGCAAAGATGCATAAACTGCAACTTCATTCCTTGCATATGAAGTCTCAGATCATAAGCAAGGAGGATTTTTGGAGAAGCACGTAAAAAGTGCAATTAATAACCTTTACTCCTGGGGGGGGATAATTTAAATCAGCAATGTGAAAGTGATGCCTGGTGGAAGGTGCTGGAGAAAGTCATAGATTAATATTAGGTGGATTGTTTGACCCAGTCAATAAAATATTAATAGAATCATAGAGTCATGGAACACTACAGCACAGAAACAAGCTCTTTGGCTCATCTAGTCCATGCTGAAATCTTAATCTGCAACCGGACGATAACTCTCCCATCCGTGTATCTATCCAAATTTCTCTTCAATGTTGAAATTGAACCTGCATCCACCACTTCCACTGGCAGCTCGTTCCACACTCTCTGAGTGGAGAAGTTCCTCCTCATGTTCCCCTTAAGTATTTTGCCTTTCTCCCTTAACCCATGACCTCTAATTCTAGTCTCACCCAACCTCAGTGGAAAAGGCCTGCTTGCATTCACCCTATCTATTCCTCTCATAATTTCGTATACCTCTCTCACATTTCCCCTCATTCTCCTGTGGTCCAAGGAATAAAGTTCTAACCTGTTCAGCCCTTCCTTATAACCCAGGTCCTGCAATCCTGGCAACATCTTTGTAAATTCTCTGCACACTTTCAATCTTATAGGCAATCTTCCTGCAGGTAGGTGACCAAAGCTGCACACAATACTCCAAATTAGGCCTCGCCAGTGTCTTACAGTTTCAACATAACATCCCAACTCCTGTACTCAATACTTTGATTTATGAAGCACACTGTTCCAAAAACTTTCTTTGTGACCCTGCTTACCTGTGATGCCATTTTCATGGAGTTATGGGTATGTATTCCCAGATCCCTTTGTTGTACTGCACTCCTCAGTGCCCTACCATTCAGTCTCAGTCCTACCCTGGTTTGTCCTCCCAAAGTGCAACAGCTCACACTTGTCTGCATTAAGTTCCATCTGCCATTTTTCAGCCCACTTTTTCATCCCGTCCAGATCCCACTGCAAGTTTTGAGAGCCTTCCTTACTGTCTAGTACACCCCCAATCTTGGTATCATCTGCAAATCTGCTGATCAGGCACCCCCAATCTTGGTATCATCTGCAAATCTGCTGATCAGGTTTATTACATGATCATCCAGATCATTGATATAGATGACAAACAACAATGGACCCAGCACCAATCCACGTGTCACACCACTAGTCACAGGCATCCAGTCAGAGAGGCAACCATCTACTACCACTCCCTGACTTCTCCAGCAAAGCCAATGTCTAACCTAATTTACTACATCATCTTGAATGCCAACTGACTGAACCTACTTGAGCAATCGTCCACGTAGGACCTTGTCGAAACCCTTCTCTTGTCCATGGAGTCAAAACCTATGTAGACAACATCCACTGCCTTGCCTTCATCAACTTCCCTGGTAACTTCCTTCAAAGACTCTGTAAAAATTGGTTAGACATGACCTACCATGCACAAAGCCATGTTGATTATCCCTAATCAGTACCTGTCTAACCAAAAACACTATCTTAGAATAGCTTCCAGTAGCTTACCCACTAGTGACGTCAGTCTCACTGGCCTATAATTTCCTGGCTTATTCTCAGAGCCTTTCTTAAACAACAGAACAATGTTGTTAAATATCACTGCTAGTAGGGTCCCTACCATTTCAACACTAGCCTCTCACAGGGTCTGAGGGAACACTTTGTCAGGATCAGGGGATGTATCCACCCTAATTTGCCTCATGGAGGCAAACAGCCCCACAGTAATCTGTATACAGTCCATGAGCTCGCTACCTCACCTCACCTCTATAGATGCTGTGCCTGTCTCCCGAGTATACATCTGTGATTTGTATTTATCACTGCCCATGATTTTATTTATGCGGCTACAGACAAAGGAACAGTGTGATGAAGGTAAGGTTTAATATGAGGTGAAGAAACAGGGCCGATAAGGGAGCTAAAAGTGTAGGTTGGAGACATCAAGGTTGTGGACAAGATGAATTACATGTGTAAGGTAGGGTGAGCAGGTGAATGTAGATAAGGTGACACACGAGTGTGAGATGTGACTGTAATAGAGGTATGGCTGGTGTGAATGTAGATAAGGTGACACACGAGTGTGAGATATGTAGATAAGGTGACACACGAGTGTGAGATATGTAGATAAGGTGACACACGAGTGTGAGATATGTAGATAAGGTGACACATGAGTGTGAGATGTGACTGTAATAGAGGTATGGTTGGTGTGAATGTAGATAAGGTGACACACAAGTGTGAGATGTGACTGTAATAGAGGTATGGTTGGTGTGAATGTAGATAAGGTGACACACGAGTGTGAGATGTGACTGTAACAGAGGTATGGTTGGTGTGAATGTAAACAAGTCCAAGCACCCGTGTAAGCTCAGTGCAAGTGCAAGCACTCATGATGTTTGAATCTTTCAGTGAAGATGAAAAATTAAGTGTACCTGCTTGCAAAATTCTGTGGAAAATAGGTGTTAGAGCAGTGGAACTCTCCTCTATGCATTCTCAAAGATCAGATACCCATACTGGTGCTCACCTGCAAGATGGTGAAGTTCTCTAGCACACTGTTCATCATGTACTTTTCTGGTAAATGCTTGAGCTTGTGGATGAAGTTGATCATGTATTCACACATTGGGGAGCGATGAATCCGATACACAAACCTTCCATTCTCTAGCCTGGCATACTCTGTCTGTGGGTCAAGATTTAGAAGTATAAAATTCATCGTTAAGGCTGCAGGTGGATCAAGAACACACACTATGATGAAGGAACTACTAATCTTTCCCACCTTAATATTTGCCACAGGATTTCCCATTGCAGGATTAAGAGGCTAAAACCAGATACTAACTGAATCCCTTAAGGACTGTTGCCAACCCCTCCCTACTGCTTGGGTCAACAGCCCATCGTTGCCAACATTCAGAAAGGAGACGACAGCCTGGAAGTTCCTTTCAGAATGCTGTAAAATTACTGTACAGCTGAAATCAGGCATGGTCTGTGGTTGAAGAAATCTGCACCCTCTTTGTGCCCAGTGGGAATTCTTTCCAGCAGGACTTTCCTGCAAATAGCAATATTATTTTCCAGTATAGATAAATTAACTGAAGACAATGGAAATATTGAGGCCTGGAAGATAATTCATAATCATAAATACAAGAGATTCTGCAGATGGTTGAAATCCAGAGCAACACACACAAATTGCCTGAGGAACATTGACTGTTTGTTCCTCTCTGTAGATGCTGCCTGACCTGCTGAGCTCCTACAGCATTTTGTGTGAGTAAGCCATAATCACATGGAAAGGCAGCGTAGTCTTGAGGGGATCTTGCTCCTCCTAGTTTCTTAAGTTTTTAATGTACTGATTACTGACTGTCAAGTACTTGGTAAGCCAATAATGCAAGAAAAAAGTGCCCTGTCTCCGTATAATCGTCTCTTTTTGATATATTATGTTCATGATTTCTTCTTAATTACAGCTTTACCATGTGTTTCTGCAAAGTTTTCCAGAGGGGCAACTTACCTCCACCTTCTCTACCACTTGTTTTCCAAAGGAGCAGACCTTCGTGGAGCAAGTTATAGTCATGTTCTCAGAGCTGGTGTACTGGCTGCTGACTCCATAAAAGGCCCCAGGTCCGTCCTGGATGTTGCTGTTCAGGTCCGCCTGCAAAAATGATGCACAGAATTGAAACAACTTGCATTTATGTAGCACCTTAAATGCCGTAAGACATTACTCAGCACTTTGCAGGAGAAGAGTGAGAAACTTGGGCCAGATCGTGCTCTACTGGCCCATGCTTTGTATAGGATCCTTGTCCACACCTACTGCTTTCATCTGCCTGCTTCTGAAGCCCAGCTACGGAGTATGTCTCAGCTATGGAAGTTGAAGAACTGCCTACAGTCCAGCCTGTTGGCTTTCTGACAGCTTGTGCTGTTAGACCAGGGGTTCCCGATTTTTTTGTTATATGCCATGACCCCTACCATTAACTGAAAGGTCAGCGGACCTCAGGTTAGGAACCCCCATTTAGACCGTATTTTCCACTGTCTGTAAGTAATTCTGAGCAGCAGAGACATTTAAAATAGATTAAATACATCTAAATAATCACAATATTAATGAAAATATGAATATTGATAAGCTACTTGTCTTCCCGACAGAATCACCATTGGAGTGCTGAGGTACAGCAAGAGGTCATGTGTGGGCACATCTGATCTCTAGCTAGTCCAGTACATCTGTGCTGCAGCGGGCAGACACAGATGTAGCTATTGCATTAACTTGTTGACAGGACTGCATTTACTTAAAGACAGCAGGTATTGATTCATTGATTATTGTAAAGTGAGCAATTTGCTGCAGTGGACAAAAGGAATTGTGTTGTATTTATACTGCACTCAAATTAGGATCAGTATGATTCTAAAAGAGAGGCAAGTTTTGAAATAGAAACAAAAATTGCTAAAAACGTTTTATTCTTTCCACAGCACTTTGTTTTTATTTCAGATTTCTAGTGCATTGTGATTCTGAACTGGTACATAGCAGCACATTAGTCGTTTGTCCATCCTATTGGGTGCAGTCTTTCACTGATTCTGTTCAGTTTCTTGGATTTACTGGGTATGCCTGCAAGAAAACAAATCTCAGGCTTGTATATGGTGGCATATACAGTATGTACTTTGATAATAAATTTACATTGAACATCTGCACTGTTTTAAAGTTCTGTTTTTTTCCCATTAGATGATTAAATACCTCCACAAATTTCAAATGTCATATTTGTTTGCGATGTAGGTTCAGGAACTGAAACAAAGGGATCATGAAAAATGTGGTTCAGCTGGTGGAGCTGTTGCTTCACAGTTCCAGTGAGCCGGCTTGTCCTGACCTCTGGTGGTGACTGTGTGGAGTTTGCACTTTTCCCTTGAGGACTGACTGCATAACCTCCAGGAGTGAGGCTTCCTGACACATCCCCAATATGTACCAGTTCAGAATCAGATTCAGTTTTGTTATCACTGAAATGTGTCATGAAACTTGTTTTTAATGTACTGTGCAATACATAAAAATGACTCAGTAGCAGCAATCCATTGATACATTAATAATAATAAATAGATAAATTAAAAAATAATAAATAAATAGTTTAAAAGATGATATATGAGGTAGTGTTCATGGACTCTTCAGAAATCTGATGGCAAAGGGAACAAAGCTATTCCTACAACATTGAGTGTTGGTCCTCAGGACTCTGCACCTCCTCCCGGATGATCAGATTATCAGGACACTCAGTCCTCGTTTATTGTCATTTAGAAATGCATGCATTGAAAAATGATATAACGTTCCTCCAGAATGATATCACAAGAAATCACAGGACAAACCAAGACTAAAACTGACAAAACCACATAACTATAACATATAGTTACAACAGTGCAAAGCAATACCATAATTTGATAAAGAGCAGACCATGGGAACAGTAAAAAAAAAGTCTCAAGTCCCAATAGACATCATCTCACGCAGGCAGCAGAAGGGAGGAACTCCCTCCGCCATGAACCTCCAAGCGCCGCCAACTTGCCGATGCAGCACCATTGGAAGCACCCGACCGCAGCAGACTTTGAGTCCCTCTGAAAGCTTCGAGCCTCCGACCAGCCCCTCCGAGCACCATCCTCTGCCAAGCACTTTGACCTTGCCCCGGCCGCCGAGCAACAAGCAAAGCTGAGGACTGGGGGCCCACCCCTCCGAAGATTCTGGATCACACAGCAGCAGCAGCAGCGAAGCAGGCATTTCAGAAGTTTCACCAGGTGTTCCTCCGTGCTCTCACGTCCGTCTCCATCAAATCAGGATTGTGCATGGCACCCTACTTGACAAATAACAGACGTCACCACTGGAGTGGCCGCTGCGAGCTGTGTCGCGCCGCCATCTTCTCCTCCCGCCGTATTGAAAGAAATGAGAATAGGGAATGTCCTGCCTGGTGAGGGTCCCTAATGATGGATGTCGTCTTCTTGAGACATCGCCTTTTGAAGGTGTCCTTGATGCTGGGGAAGCTGAAAGGCTAATTATCATTATAAACTCTCCCTACTGTGTAGATGAGTGAAATCATCTGGGGACAGTTGATGGAAATTTGTGAAGAATAAAACGGGATTAGTGTAGGGTTAATATTAAATGGCGATTAACTTGGACTCAGTTAACCAAAGGGCTTGTTTCCTTGCCATATAACTCTGTTACAATGTTCTTCAAATATTGGCAAGATTTATTCCAAGATTTATTCTGTGAAAGAACTAACATTTTGATCCAATGTGCAAGACCAGGACAAGCACTACACGCTATGTGCCAGAGACACAAAAGAACAATGAGAGGGGGCTGGACCGATCACACAGGCTGCAATATTCCACCGGCATACAGTTTCAACCATCGTTCACTGCTCTTTTATCACTAGTACAACTGTTCAGACATGTACTTTGTTGCTTGTCTGTAGTGACAGTGAGGTCAATCAGCCATCAGATGTCAATTGGAAGGCAGAAAGGTTGTGGTGGAAGGGGTAGAACTGGAATAAAAATAATAATTCTCACAGTCAGTTAGAAAACTGACCATGCACCAAGTGCAATAACTGAAGGTTAATTGCCTAAGCACCCTAGTGTACCCATCAGGTTGTGCAACAGTGGTGCAGCACTGGGCTGGGCTCCCACTTGGTGTAGAATGTATATGGAATCAAAAACTGCCACCCAGTCCTTGAGGCCAGGCTTAACAAAGTTTGTCCTTGGCCACAGACCCAGATGGGCCTGTACTATGCTTAGGTAGGGTTGGAGTTACTAGACTCCTGCACCAAAAATGGAGGTTGGGATCGCGAGCGGGACTGCATTCAGACAGGAGATCGGGCTGGGAGGAATGGATCAGCACCAACAGTACACTGGGTGAAGGGCAGTTATGAGGGGAAAAAGGAAGAGAGATATTGTGGAATGGGAAGAGGACTCAGACCAGGGGATTGAGTCGATGCCCCTGGAGGACCTGATGTCTAATTATAAATCACATGCACCACAGGCGTGAATGATGACAAGAAGTGCCTGATCAAATTTCCCATATCACAAACTGAACAAGAAACACCTGTACTCACTATTGTGTTTCGCACCAGAAAACAAATCAAATTTTAACTGCAGAATGCTGAAGAGTATTATGCAAATGAATTTCTTTACATGTACCCATAATAATACTTAAGAGGCACTGTAATATACTTTGATCAGGCAGTGAGCACGGGGCAATGGTAACAATAACTGTTTTCCACAGTCCTTGTCATTTTCATATCTTTTAAATTGTTTACAGTACTGGCATGGAAATTAATCTAAACCCCCTGGCAACACCAGCACAGATGTTATTTAAAACCACTTCATTACCATAGCAACTACGCAATAAAAAACCTCTGCAGTTTACAGAAAAACATTCACAAATGTATTAAGGTATGATGCATTGGCATTTTGATCCAACTTAACACATTATTTTACTTATAAGGGCTTTTCTTTACATTATCTTTTGATCAAATAGATTTTGAATTGTAAATGTTTTGCTTAAGTTCCATCTGTTTCTTATCTATAATGTGTATAAAACAGCAAACATCAAAGTTTTACTCAGTGGAGCAGATGATTTCCAAATGTAATTCTAGACATGCAGCTCGAGAATGAAGCCAGGATGTCCTAAGCTGAAGCACAACATTCCTATTTATGAAAGTCTGACCTTTTTATTCACTTATGTGTTGTGTGTGTTGCTAACAAAGCCAGTGCTTTACCGCATGATGAGCCTTTGCACTGCTGGTTAGGGAGATCCAGGATTTAGACCCAGAACCAATGAAAGAATGCTGATCATTTCCAAGTCCTGATAGTCTGCAGGTTGAAGCTGCAGATGATAGTGCTCCCAGGTAGCCTGACGCACTGCTTCTTGGTGAGAGAGGTCAAAGGTTTGGATGATATTTTTAAAGAATGGCTGAGGAAAGTAAGTAACTGAAATGCATTTTATAGGTGGCACACACCGCAGACACAGTGTGCTGGTGGTGAAAGGAAATGAATGTTTTGTTTTGGATGGCACACTAATCAAGCCAGTTGCTTTACCCTGACTGGCACTAAGCTTCATGGATGCTTTTGGAGCTGCATTTATCCAGGTAATTGGAAAAAGTTCCATCACACTCCTTCTTTGCAGGAGGTGGAAAGGCTTCACCAGCTCAGGGGTGAGTTACTTGTTACTAGACAATCTGGCCTGTTCTTGCAGCTTGGTACTTAAGTGGGTGGACAAATTAACCTCCTGATGAATAGTGACCCCCACAGCCCCCTACCCCTAGAATACTGTTGATGCTGGATTGGGCAATGGTAATTCTGTTGGGTGTCAAGGGTGGATGGATAGGCTTCCCCTTAATGGAGATGGTCATTGACTGGTACATGGTGGTGCAGATATCACCTGCACATATCAGGTCATATTGGCTATCATTTGCTCTATTCCAAGCTCTGCTATAGAAAGAGATTACAATACAAAAAGAATATAAGATTTAACCATGTTCTTAAAGCCTCCTGGGAAAAAGTGCAGCGTCGCATTGAATCTCTGGCTAATGACCGCTCAAAATGAAAGAGTATTCAGGATGGTATTGGTAACGAGTCTGTGCCAGGAACACACAGAAGCTCCAGTAAGTGCTGGAAAGAGCTCATCACCTCACAAACTAGCTGCCTGCCTCCCTATGCGGGCTTGTCCAGCCCCATTTGGGGAGGAGGCAGAATCTGCAAATCTGTAGTAGAAGCAAGTATATTCAAGTCGCGGCACAGTAGTGTAATGCTTTACGGTAGGAATTCCCACCGTTGTCTGAAAGGAGTTTGTATGTTCATCCCCGCGGCCACATGGGCTTCCTTTGGGTGCTCTGGTTTCCTCCCACATTTCCAAGACGTACAGATGAATGTTAGTGAGTTGCGAGCTTGATGCATTGGCAATGGAAGCATGGTGACACTTGTGGGCTGCCTTAAACACTGGTCATTGCCCTGGGTGATGCAGTTCACTGTATGTTTCAATGTACATGTGACAAACAAATCTAATTTAGAAAAATAAATCAATTAAACTCAAAGGGGAAAGAAGAGTTATACATAACAACTGAAAGCAGCTTGGCAGGAAGAACAGAATATTTGCAGAGTCTCAGTTCTTATTTTGGAGTAATTTCCATTTTGTTTATGGTTGTTGTAGGAAGTCACAGTAGTCCAGCAAATTGACTGCAAAGCAAATTCAATTGCAAATCAAGGAGAAGTCCATATATTTGCATTGGCTTTGAAAGTTTTGTAAGAGATGTCTAGGTTCTACTCTTACAGCATGCTTGACAGGTCATTCATGCAGAAGTAGGCCTGCATAATTCTACTGTAGAGGAGGCCACAACGGGTGCTGTGGCTACAATAGACAACCCCAGCAGATTCACAGGTGAAGTATTGCCTCACCTGGAATGACTGCCTGGGACCTTGAGCAGAGGTAAGGGAGGTGATGTATGGGCAGGTGTAGCACTTAGGCCGCTGGCAGGGATAAGAACTCGGAGGGACGAATGGACAAGGGAGTCACGGAGGGAGCGAACCCTGCAGGAAGCGGAGAATGGAGGTTAGGTAAAGTTGCGTTCGGTGTTGGATCCACACGGTGTTGTCAGACATTGTGAAGAATGAAGTGTTGGTTGCAGAGGCTCATGGAGTGAGAGAAGGACAAGAGGAACTCTACCACTGTTAAGGCAGCAGGAAGATGGGGTGAGTGTGGATTTCTGGGAAATGGAGGCTATGCTGGTAAGGACAGTATGCATCTCTGATATTCTGGAAAGGAAAGCCTCATCCTGGGAACAGATAAAGCTTAGCCTAAGAACTGAGCAAAGGGAGTAGCATTTTACAAGAGACAGGGCGGGAAGAGGTAGGGTCAAGATAGCCGTGGTAATTGGTAGGTTTATAAAAGATGTTGGTCGACAGTTTATCTCCAGAGATGGAGACAGAGAGATTGAGAAAGTGGAGGGAGGTGTCAGAAATGGATCAAGTGAATTTAAGGGCAGGGTGGAAGTTAGAGGCAAAGTTGATGAAATTGACGAGCTCAGCATGGGTGCATGAAGCAGCACCAATGCAGTCATCAATGCAGTAGAGGAAGAGTTGGGGAGCAGTACCGGGGAAGGCTTGGAACATAGACTGTTCTACATAGGCAGGCATAGCTGAGGCCCGTGTGGGTACCCATGGCTACTCGAGTCTGAAGAAAATGGGAGATGCCAAAAGAGAAATTGTCAAGAGGGAGGACCAGTTCTGCTGGATGGAGGAAGGTGGTGGTGTTGGGGAACTGGATGGTTCTTTCCATATCATATGGTCTCTTTTCCATACATTCTATATTCTTGGTGTGAAACAATTAAAGTCTAGGTAAGTCTACTAAACTGGGACATTTGATGAAGGTGATGGTGTGGGAACAAAAAATATATATAGAAAATAAAATGGTAACCATCTAACACAAGGAGTACGTAGCCATGGGAAATAACTGCATCTAAAGCAAACATAACTTCTGCTTTAATTACTTCACTACCAAAATTTTATTTTTTGGAGGTGGGTGTCTTCAGTCCAAGCCTTCATTGTATGAACTAAGTGGCATACTAGGCCATCCAAAGGACATTTAAGAAACAACCAAATTGGTGGGTCTTGAGTCACATTATGGTCAGACCAAGTAAGGAGAGCAGATTTGCTGACCTAAAACATGTCTTCAGACTCAAGGGTTTAAAAAAAATAATTCATTAATTTTACCTTCTCAATCCAAATTTATGTGATTAAGCATATTTAAATTTGAATTGTAACCAGAATATTTAATCTAAGCATGCAATTACTAATCCAGTAACAACATCTGATAGAAAAATAAATTTTGGAAAGTTGGAGCATGAAGGAGAGTTGACAGCCGTTTGTGTGCTCCTCAACCACAGAGTGCAAGTATGAAGGAAAGCGAGAGACAAGAAATATTCGTACCCAGAACTTCACTAAGAAGAAAGCGTTCTGTGGTCCTTTCTCAAACAACTCCTTTAGGCCTCCCTTTTTCTCAGGGAATTTATCGTAGATCTGACGGATGTCCACAGCCTCCAATAGCGGGTCACTGTAGGATGGGTTTGTTTGACCAATATGTACGAAGAGGTGCTTGTTATACTGTAAATAAAGAGATGTCCAGGTTACACTTTACTCCTCCTTACAGACTACCAAACACCACCTGCCCAGTTGTAGCATTATCAGAACTCTTACAACTTAGGTCATTGATCTAAAGGCCCTCTAGAATGCATTCTAGGCTGATACAGCAATGCAATAGTGAGGGACCTTCCAATACAAATTAAACATTAAACCACACTGAATCTGCCTTACCAAAACTTTAAAAGAGCAAGAGAATTCTCTGCAGTGTTCCATCCAACATTAATCCCACAATCTTCTCACAGAGAATGGTGAAGGTCTAGAATACTCCTCCCTGGAAGATTATGTGGCTTACATGACTGTAAATATTTAAAGAGGAGGTAATAAAGCTATGGGGTTTGCATGTTCTTCCTGTGAACCAGACGCTCCGGTTTTCAACAAAGTCCCAAGACATGCATTTAATTGGTCACTGTGACGTCTCTCAGACCGTACAGTACTGTGCAAAAGTCTTAGGCACAAATATATAGCTAGGGTGCCTAAGACTTGCACAGTACTGTATTTGTCAACATGGAGCAGAAAACGAGTCTGCAAATCCGGTGGGAGCAGAGGATGTTGGGAATGGCGACGGTGGAATACTGAGAGAGGGGTGTGGGACAGGTGGCAGAGAAGGAGTGCCAGGGGGTGGGTGCAGACACACCAGCCCTGAGATACCAGGCAAGGTCATTTGATACCAAATAATTCACTTATTGATCATTACAGAATGTCTCTCTGATGTTTCCCACACCCTCCCTCTTCCTGCCCCCTTCCTCATTCTCAGTCCACAGTAGAGACCCATATCAGAATCAGGTTTATCATCATTCACACGTCATAAAATGTGTTTTTTTTTGCAGCAGCAGTACAGTGCAATGCATAAAATTCCTACAGTACTGTGCAAAAGTCTTAGACACCTCAGCTATATATACATTATGTAGCTCAGACATCTGCAGAGTACTGTATGTAAGTGTGGAATCGAGGCTATGTTGATAGGAATGTGGAGAAATAGAATGGATTTAATGTAAAGCGATGTTCAGTAGTCTGTGTGGATTTGGTGGCTACCGGTATTGTATTAATCCATGACTCTTAGCACCTTTGTTGCTAGGAGATTCTGTCATCCAACTTAAAGTGATTTGCTTTCGCATCCTCTCAAAGCAGAGGCAAAGGGAAACTGCAGCCTTGCCAATCTGCGTGAGAGGGAGATGGTTTGAGGACGTATCCTTACCGTGTCTGGATCTCTCTGCACTTCCACAAAGGCAGAGTATTCCAGCAGCCTGAGCTTGGAGGAGGCAATGGTTCGGTCCTGCCAGACTGGGATTGTGGCAGGAGGTGTGAGAGGGACCAAGGGTTCATAACCTGCACAGTAAATAAATAAAAGTGGCAAAGTTTAAGAACGAGGTTTGACACCGTTCACTTTTGGTTTGTCAGATTAATCAGCCCAGACAATAAAGACTGAAACACAAATAGGAAATTAGGTATCAAAATACAGGTCAGATGAAGGATCTCGATTCAAAGCATCAATGTCTATTTCCCTCCACAGATACTCACAGACCTGCCAAGTTCCTCTGTCTGATTTTTGCTCCAAATTCCAGCACCTGCAGTGTTTATCAAGCTACAAGTCTATTTTACTAGCCGGAGTTAGCAGGACTACTGCCTCTCAGTGCATAATGGCATTAAGAAAGATGGAATTACAACGTGGCCGGAGGCACTGTAACCTCTCTGCAGTTGGAGTATTAGTTAAGTTGATAATCAACTCTGCCTACCTAGGAACAGGATATGACCATTCAACTCCAGCCTGTGCTGTCATTTCATTCTATCCTGGTGTTCCATATTGCATCTTTCTCTGGAATAACTTCAACTCTTGACTGAACCTCATTTATGCTAAAGATGAACTATTGATCTTCTCAGGCTATCTCACTTTACCTGAACTGTGCTTTCTCTATAACTGTAACACTATATGCTCTCTTTTTCACCCCTTTTGTCCTTCAATATACAGAATGATATGTTTGGCTGACATGCAAAGAAAATACTTTCCGTGTATCTTAGTATATATGGTAATAATAAACAAATTACCAGCTCTCTACATCCTTTGACAGGCAAAAATCTGCGAACTTCAGCTGTGAATCTTCACCAGGTTCTGCACAAAGATGTGTGTCATCTTAATGCAATAGCACAGTTGCATCAGGAGTGAAGTCAGACACCCTGACCTTGCACAGCAGACTCTATACACCTACTGCACAAGCACACCATGGCTTCTCATCTGCTCACACCCACTTTCTGAGGTTTGCAGAGAAATCCACTGTGCTGCTTGAGGTAGGGGTAGGGGCAGCTGGGTAGAGAAAGGCTGCTGCCAGAAATGTGAGCAGTGAGGGTGGAGCTGTTTGGATGAAAGATTGGGAAGAGATTGTGACAGGGTCAGGGATCCAAGTTCAGTTGGGCATAAACCAAGAGTGGGGTGGTAAGGGTGGAGATTCACAGAGAGAGGAAAGATGGTGCAATCTGGGTTCCTTAGGGGGTGAATCAGTGAGGGTTGGTGGGAGTCCAGGTTCAGCTCAATTGGGAAGCTGTTTACATATCAAAGGGTTTTTAATGATATACTGTTGTTGAACACCATGAAAAATCTCTTAGAAAGTCTTCCACTGTTCCTCAGCTGTCCCACCAAATAGCTTGTGTTTCCAGTTCACTAGCCAGCTACTCCCTCATCCTGTTGTAGTCCCCTTATTAAGGCATAACACACTGGTTTTAGATGAAACTATTGCACCTTCTATTTGTATGAGAAATTCAATCACACTGTGATCACTCTTTCCCAGGGGATCCCCAACTACAACATCATTAATTTTATCTGTCTCATTGCCCAGGACCAGATCTAAGACACATTTACTCTCTTACGTTCACTAACATGCTGTTCACGAAAGGTTTCACAGATGCATTCTATGAAGTCCTCCTCAAAATTGCCTCAACCAACTCGATTTGCCCAATCTGTGTGTATGTTAAAGTTGCCCATGACAACTGCCATTCTGTTCTTACGTCAGTCATTTCTTGGTTTATTGGCTGGGCCATTGCAATGGTACTATTTGGTGACCTATTTATCTCCTAGCTCCCTATATTCAGCTCTTTGGAGCGCCTCCTGGTTTTTCCCAATATCGTTCCAATACCTACATACACAACGATAACTCTCCAACAACAATGTTCACTCTCCCCTACCAGAACTCCCTGCAGTCACTCTGAGTCATTCATGATCCTTACACCTGGGAGGCAACACACCAATTGGGAGTCCTGTTTGCAGCAACAGAACCTTCTGTCAATTCTCCTTACCAGGGAATCTCCTACTACCATAGCTCTGCACTCTGTGCAGCAAAGCCACCCATGTTACTATGATCCTGGGCTGCTGCTGGCTCGCCCGATGAGCCATCTCCCCCAACAGTATCCAAACTGGTACATCTGTTTGCAACGGAGATGACTGCAAGGGTCTCCTGCACTACCTTCCTGCTCTTGTCTGCTGGTCACCTGTTCCCCATCTTACCCCAGGCCATTAAACTGCAGTGTGACCAATTCAGTAAGTGTGCTATCCACAACATTTCCAGCACTGCGGACACACAAAGTGAATCTGTGCACAGCTCCAGGGCTGTCGTGTGGCCTGTCGGGAGCTGTAGCAGGACACACTTCCTGTACACACGGTCATTAGGGACTCTGGCAGTCTCCCCGACTTCCCACGTTGCTCAGGAGGAGCATGACATGGGGCTGAGTACACTTGTCATGACTAAGAAGCTTTGAGGGGGAAAAAAGATTTTTAAAAATACGCTGGACTGGCTGCAAAGTTAACAGGTCTCACAGTGACATCAGACTTATGTCTGTGTGGCTTCGTACAGCTCCAATGCTGTATTTAAATTTGCTGATGACCCCACTGCTTTTAGCTGGATCAACAAATCAGCATATAGGAGGGAGACTGAAAATCTGGTGTCACAACAACAACCCCTCACTCAACGTCAGCAAAACCGAAGAGCTGATTATTGATTACAGGAGGAAGGGGCCAGAGGTCCATTAGCACGCTGGAGAGTACTCTAGCCGGTTGCATCGCTGCCTGATATGGAAACTCCAATTCCCAGGAATGGAAAAGGCTACAGAAAGGCAAAACCATCTCCTGCACTGAGTACATTACAAGGGGCACTGCCCACACGAAAGCAGCAGCCATCAAAGACTGCCGCCACCCAGGCCATGCCCCCTTCTCACGACTACCATTGGCCGGGGGTACAGAAAACCTAGGCCCCACAGCACCAGGTTCGGAACAGTTATCAGCCTACAACCATCAGGCTCCTGAACCAGCGTGGGTAACTTCACTCGCCACTACTCTGAACTGATTCTACCACTCTACAACTCCTGCTATCAGAACTGTTTTTACTTGCCCAGTTTGCCTTTCATTTGCACATTGGCTGTTTGCCAGTCAGCTTCTGTATAGTTCTGCATTATATTGTATTGTATTTCTTTTCTTCCAGTAAATAGCTGTAAGAAATTGAATCTCAAGGCAGTATTTGGTAACATAAATGTTCTTTGATAATAGATTGACTTTGAAGTTGGAAAGTGTCAGCCATGAGCTGGTATCCACGTACAGTGAGCCAGGACTAAAACCCAGAATTGTGCAGACAGAGCCCAATCCATTTAGAAATGGGGTTTTTAATAACTTTACAACTCTTACAGTTGATGAACATTTCACTGAATGCTAGGCTATCTAGACCAATTTCTCTAAACTTTTCTTGCATTACCTTAGTCACTTGGTGAGAGGCCGGCGTCAGGCAGACTTCAGTCTGGAGAAGAGTGTGTCCCATGACTTCTAACTCCTAGATCTACTAATGACCTTCCTTTGTTGAATGACAAGGAACCACCGTGGCGATCTGTTTCCAGTTGTTATGATTCGGACATATTAGTGGCATGTTAGCATGTCATTATTATGTTTGAATCCCAGCCACGGGAAACAGGTGACATGTAGATACATGTCATTGGCATGTTAGTGTGTGCTGGACAGGAGACAACATACTTACTTGTAATAGGCGGTGGTACTGGAGGCTGAATTGAATACGATGGTTGAGCAAAGGGCTTCACACTGCAAAAGGAACAAAAATGAGAAATGGTTAGCGTCCTCGTGCAGCAATGGCATTTAGCAAAGTGGGAGTCTTGTCACAATCCTGTAACAACGTAGACAAGGTTCTCCAGGGTCCAATCCAGCCCTCACCTCGTTAAACTAAATGCCAGGGTAACCGTATATTGTGCTAACTTGGGTGACCACAACTCCCACTTAGGCAAGCTTCAGGTTGTAAGATACACATGATTAACAGGACAGTACATATCCACGTGAAGGTGCTGGGGCTGCGATGATCATCTTTGATCATCTACAGGTTGTATAAGATGCTGGTGAGACCAAATTTGGAGCATTATGTGCAGTTCTGGTCAGTCACCTACAGGATAGTTATCAAGGCTGTTGCTGGGACTTGGAGGATGCAAGTCCTCCAGGTTGAACAGCTTAGGATTTTATTCCTTGAAGTGTAGAAGAACGAGGGGAGATTTGATAGAGGTATTCAAAATTAAGAGGGGTATAGGTAGGGGAAATGCAAGCAGGCTTTGTCCACTGAGATTGGGTGAGACTAAATCTAGAGGTTATGGATGGTGCAAGGTGAAATGTTCAAGGGGAACTCGAGGAGGAACTTCTTCAGTCAGAGGGAAATGAGTGTGTGGAACGAGCTGCCAGCCGAAGTGGTGGATGCAGGTTTGATATCAACGTTTGAGAGAAATTTGGCTCAGTACATATGTGGCAGGGGGTATGGAGGGCAATGGTCCAGGGTTCAGGTCAATGGCACTAGGCAGGAATAAAATTTCGGCACACAACAGATGGGTCAAAGGGCTGTTTTTGTACGGTCGTGCTTAATGACGCTATGCCCATCATGCATTCTAAGGGCTTTCTTCCATACCTTAAGGAACTTCTGGATGGAAAAAAAATCACTCGTGCCCTCCCTAGGGAAGACTGCCAATACTAATAAATTGCAAAGTAAATTTTAAATACTCCTAAATTTTGGATTATCCAAATTTTAGAAGTTAATCCTTCGGCTACTGGTAGAGTAATGGCAGAGAAATATATCAGGGTCATTGAATTAATGATGATAAAATCCTTTATTTGAATATGTTTGTTTATGAGATATAAACTGCTGGAGATGTGAATAAAGGCCACTTGTGATATTCAAAATCTGTATTCACTTTCGATCAGCATGGGAAAGCAGAACTCTGTAAGGTTGGATGCGTATATTGTATTGATGTGATCCAAAAGCACCGATTAAACCACCGTTGGAAAAGGAACAAAAGGATTGAACGTGTCAAGCAAGCAATCATGTGGCGAAAACCCCTAGAAAATGTTCAGGGTTGGCAACTGGCAGGTCCATTTGTGGGCTTCTGCAGGAGGTGGCACCACACAGAACAGGAGTGGCATTAATACAGCCCAAAACCAACATCTAAACATGAGTTTTCACCATGATCATTGAATCTAGAAAGGAAATCCTGAGAAGAGAATAATCAAAGATGCTGGTGGAGTAAAGCATCAACAAAATGATTTATAAACACAAGAGATTCTGCAGATACTGACTGGTTAATAAAAAGGATAAAAAAAAATACGTTGCCAAAATTATGCATGTGCAAGAACATTTGTAACACGTTTTACACAATGAATTCAAAAACAGGAAATAGCCATTTAACCCATCAGGGCTACTCCCTCTGTGGAATATGTATAACAACCCTTATCAGAGACCCTTCAGAAATCACCTCCTGAAAGAAGGATTTGTATAAATACCCTTTCATTCTCAAAGAATAAACAGTTTTCCATTTAACAATCCATCCTCATTTCAAAATCCAAACTCTGACTCGCTGTCTGCAAGGTGACGTGTTCCATTTATTTCAAGTCTAAAATAAAGATTGGCTTTCTTTGTTACCTGTACATCAAAACATACAGTGAAATGCGTTGTCTTTGTCAACGACCAACACAGTCCGAGGATGTGCTGGGGGCTGCTGGCAAGCGTTGCCAGGTTTCCATCACCAATGCAGCACGCCCTCAACTTACTAGTTAAAGTTGAAGTCTGTCCCAAGCCTTGTGGCTCATCAGACCGGTGCTTAGGCTGGTTTCTGTGGCGTGAAGCGACTGAGAGTACAAATCCCCCCCACCCCGGACAGGATGCCAGTCTATCGCGAGGTTAACAGCATTTGCCGGTACCCATTTTCAGCTGGGTGGACTGGATTTTCAGCTGGGTGGTTAAGTGCCTTGCTCAAACACACAACACACTGCCTTGGCTGAGACTCGAACCCACGACCTTCAGATCGTGAGCCCAACACCTTAACCACTTGGCCACGCGTCACACGCCTCAACTTACTAACCCTCACCCAAAAGTTTTGGAATGTGGAAGAAAACCAGGGAACCTGGAAGAAACCCATATGGTCACTGGGACAATGTGCTAACTCCTTACAGACAGTGGCAGCAATTGAACCCTGATCCCTTTGATTTAGCGGCATCATACATTGCTCACTACATTAAACTTATTTCTTTTTGTTTTCAAACAAAAAGCAAGTGTGCAATTTGAGAATGGAGGGGTAGATTGTAATACTGAATATAGTGTGAAATGGGTGATAGCCAGTCGACAGCCTGATTTACGTCTCTGCTGATTTTTATATCCATTCCGTTTAACGTCACTAGCACATAATTTAGCAGATGATTTGTCATCACCCATTTCACAGTACAATGCAGACTGAAGTACGCTTGTATGTTAAAAATTGTACCAGCACAAATGGTAATGGAAATTTTAAAGATGCCAGACGTTTAAAAAAAATCAGTTTCTTTCATGTATTAAACAGTCTCCAAAGAAAAAAAATACACAGATCATCTGAAATACATCCCATACAATAGGAGGTCTGTATGGCAGCCATTTTGTACAAAGACCTGGAAGGCTGTATCCCCCTGAAGAAAATGGTGCTAAAAGTTTCCTCTCAGTTGCAAACCAAATGGCCAGGTCAGAAGATCCATCTATTTCTCCTCAGAACAGCTGACAGATGAAACAGCAAGAGAGACTGAGTGAGAGGACCAGATAGAGGGGGAAATGGTGGTGGGTGGGATAGAGTACGCAAGTCAGAGGGTAAGATGGAGTTTGACAAAGAGAGGGTGGGTAAATGGAGGATTGCGGGGTGGAAATCCAGTCCTGTTTAACCTCATACAATGAAATTTGGTGTTTAGGTCGAACTCTAGGTCGACTGAGCTGACAGCAACTGGGCCACGTCACAATTCAGTGCCTGGTTCAGCATTGGGTGGTTTGTCTGGTGTGACCCTTTGTTATAGCAGTTGTGATACCCGAGAGGCTGGCTAAATCATTTGAGAGCAGTTTAGCAGGTGCGTTGCTGGGTGTTCCTAGTGAATCAGCTCCACTTTAGTGACGGCTTTCTAATTTTTAAAACACGTTAAATTATTTAGCTGAATTTGAGTTCCACAACTATCATGCTAGAGCTTGTTAATTCTAGAGTCTGAATCCAAATTCAGTAATTTAATCAATGAAACATCGTCAAACCTCATTGTGTTCATCTTTTGGGTAACATCACTTGGGCTTCACATATCCTACGCCACTCTCCAGTGACATCTGCAGGCCACAGACCATAACTGCAGCCAGGTTTTATTACACAAAACAGCGCTTTGAAACTTCATGCGCTGACAGGGCTGTCAAAATGAACTGCTCTGATAAAAACAATGCTGTGTGAAGGGAGAATATATCAGGTTTTGGGTGTTACTAACTTTAGACAAAACTTTAAGCACTGAAATCGTGATTCCTGGAATTGCAGCCAAATTTACAGCTGACAATGACGATTGATCAGCAAAATTTTCAATGTAACTGCAATGGAGTGTGGTGACCCACCTTTACGTAATGGATCAATGTATTACCTCTACAATGGGTACTGCACACAGCATAAAGCATCAGTGGGTAGGAGCAAGAGACCATTCAGCCCTTTGAGTCTTTACTGTTGGATCTTCACTTTACACATTGCGGGGAAGTTGAAATGATCAACAATCGTGATTGAAGGCCTGCAAATCATATGATGAAGTGAACTGAAGGAGATGAATAATGAAACGCTGATTGGAAGTCTTGGGAAAGAATGAGCAGGGGTTCTAGAGGCCACACAATCAGGATGCGACGGGGATAAAGCATGTGGCTGTATTTCATAACTGCTGCAGAAAATCTCTCAGTTCATCTTTCAGCTGATTCTCTTTGAAGTGGTGTTCTTCAGGAAAACCTGCAACATCTGTAAGTTATCCCTGAAGTCCAGTGATCACTGTTCCTGCTATACTGTGCTCCATCGACACTGTCTTAGATAATCTGAGTCAAAGTTCTATGTGAAGTTATTATCAATGTACATACACGTTACCCTGAGATTCATTTTCTTGTGAGAATACTGTACTCAATAAATCTTTAGAACAATAATACGTCCTCACTAATCTGACAGAAAAACCCGGTAAAATGCAGGAAGAGAGATGACTGAATCTCCTCCCTTGAAAGAGGTGCATTTTAAGACAATTTGGTTATGTCTGAACATCACCAGTTTATTTAATTAACTGAATTTAAATTCCACATCTGCTATCCTGGGCCGATGTCTTAGATAATACAACTAGACACTGTAGTCTTGTCATCTTTGTTTGACACGAGTACATTTCCTTTTTAAGAACATCCCTTGTGTTGCCAGTTTAAGACTGCGTATAGTTTTTGAGCATGCTTGGAGAGTATGATAATAAAAACGTTGTTTGTCCACATCATCCAGCAGAGTTTGTGTAATTAATAACATTCATCAGGACTGAACTATTCTATGGACTGTGGTTTATTAGTTGCAGTTTACACTGGTGACAAAGATGGACAAACTAGAAGTTTATTTGCTGTAGCTGTCAGAATTTATTTTTCTCAAAAGATTTATAATCCAGTGTGCTAGATTTCTACCTTTGTAATTGAGTCTTCTGCCAGTGAACCCTACAACAAATATACCCAACTAAAATCTCTACAAAAGTATACATTTGAATAAACAGTATTGCAGAGTGTAATCTGTGCAGCATTGGTTCATTAGTGCAGTGGTAAGAATGCGATGGTCTTGCATGGAGCAGCATCCATCATCGGGGACCCCTCCGCTCCGCTCCCCTCAGCACCACCCAGGACATGCCCTCTTCTCATTGCTGCCATCAGGATGGTGGTACAGGAGCCTCAGGACCCACACCACCAGGTTCAGGAACTGTTATTACCCCTCAGCCGTCAGGCTCCTGAACCAGAGGGGACAATCTGTGGACTCACTTTCAAGGACTCTTCATCTCAAGTTCTTGATATTTACTGATTATTTATTTACTTATTATTTCCTTTGTTTTCGTTCTTTTTGTATTTGCACAGTTTCTTGCCTTTTGCACATTGACTGTTTGTCTATCCCGTAGTGTGTTGCCTTTCATTGATTCTATTCTGTTTCTTGTACTTCACATGAATACCCACAAGAAAACGAATCTCAGGATTGTATACGTACTTTAATAATAAACTTACTTTGAAGTCTCATGTAATCCCTTAGGACACCTTCTATCCCACTTTTATACGAACTTACCTCCTGTATGACGTGATGATTCATGTCATACAATCTACCAAGTCACGTCTTTGAACCTTCCTGTCTGACTGCACAGCAGTTTCTCAGTCACTGTACAGTATACTCTGCATTCTCTTATTGTGTTTCCCCTGACGTGCTGATGTGATGAAATGGTCTATAAGGATGACCAAGATTCTCACCACATGTGACAATAATAAACCAATTTACTAATTGTGCAGCCTCAAATGCTTACGCTTCTATCCGGCGAGAAGAAGTGTGACAGGGCAGTGACAGGGTTTGGATTCATGAGTGACTCTGTCGTGGCAATATTGAAACTTCAGCACTCAAACATCATCTGTTTTAAATCAACAATTCAAAGTTCAAAGTAAATTTATTGTCAAAGTACATATATGTCACCACAGATTCATTTTCTTCTGGGCATATTTAATACATCTATAGAATAATAACCATACCAGAATCAATGAAAGACTGTCCAACTTGGATGTTCAACTGGAGTGCAGAAGGCAACAAAATTTGTAAATACAAAAAAGAAATAATAATAATAAATAAATAAACAATAAATATTGAGAACATGAGATGAAGGATCCTTGAAAGTGAGTCCATTGGTTGTGGGAACATTTCAATGATGGGGCAAGTGAAGTTATCCCCTTTTATTCAAGAGCCTGATGGTTGAGGAGTAATAACTGTTCCTGAACCTGGTTGTGTGAGTCTTGAAGCTCCTGATACCTTCTTCCTTTTGGCAGCAGCGAGAAGAGAACATGTCCATGGTTGTGGGAATCCCTGGTGATGGATGGTGCTTTCCTGCGACAGCATTTCATGTAGATTGGTTGGAAGGACTTCACCAGCGATGGACTGGGCCGTATCCATTATTTTTTGTAGGATCTTCCATTCAAGGGCATTGGTGTTTCCATACCAGGCTGTGATGCAGCCAGTCAGTATACCCTCCAGTACACATCTATAGAAGTTTGTCAAAGTTTTGGACGTCATGATGCTGAATCTTCACAAACTCCTGAGGAAGCAGAGGTGCTGCTGTGCTTTCTTTGTAATTGCCCTTACGTGCTGGGCCCAGGACAGGTCTTCCAAAATGATAACAATTGCACTGACTGCATGTTTAACTTAAATACACCATGTGGTTTATGGGACAATTGCACGTCATCATGCCAGGGAGGAAGCAAAGAAAACATTTAGTCAGCACTGCATGAGGATCAAGAGGTGGAGAGGGTTAGCAACTTTAAATTCCTGTCTTTTACTATTTCAGAGGACCCAGTATGCAAATGCAATTGTGAAGGAAGTACAGCAGAGGCTCTACATAGGAGTCTGCGTAGATTCAGAATGACATCTAAAAACGTGACAAACTTCTACAAACACATACAGATATGTAGTGGAGAGTGTACTGACTGGCTGCATCATGGCCTGGTATGGAAACACCAATGCCTTTGAATGGAAATTCCTACAAAAGGTAGTGGATCTGGCCCAGTACATCACGGGTAAGGTCCTTCCAACCACTGAGCACATATACATGAGATGCTGTCGCAGGAAAGCAGCATCCATCACCAGGGAACCCCACCACCCAGGTCGTGCTCTTTTGTTATTGCTGTCATCAGGAAGAAGGTACAGGAGCCTCAGGACTCACATCACCAGGTTCAAGAACAGTTACTACCCACAACCATCAGGCTCTTGAACAAAGGACATAACTGCCCATCCATTGAAACGTTCCCACAACCAATGATCTGACTTTAAGGACTCTATCTCATTGGCTCATGTTCTCGTTATTTATTGCTACTTACTTGTATTCGTACTGCACAGTTTGTTGTCTTCAGCACTCCGGCTGATCTTTCACTGATCCTGACATAGTCACTATTCTATAGATTTACTGAGTGTGTCCACAGGAAACTGATCTCAGGGTTGTATGTGGTGACATATATGTACTTCAACAATAAAATTTACTTTGAACTTTAAACTTGATTTAGTGAGATCATTATCACTCTCAGAGCATGGAGCAGTAAACGATGACAAGGCGCTGTGGGATGAGAGAACAAAAGTCTGAAAGTACATTCTGCCAGGCTCAACGATAGTTCATATCAGATTCTTGAACGGACCTCTTGTACAATAAGATGGCCCCTTGGCCTCACCAGCTTCCTCGTTATGATCTTGTACTTTATTGTTTACCCGCACTGTACTTTTTCAGCAGCTTTTACACTTCATTCTGCATTGTTACTGTTTTACCTTGTTGTACCTCAATTCGCAGTGTAACGATTTGATCTATATAAACAGTATTCAAGGCAAGATTTTTTGTTATCTTGGTAGATGTGACAATAATAAACCAATAGCAATAGTCATTCACTGTTAAGTGTCCAGGCTTTCAGAAATGAACATTTGCAACTCACAAATCAATGTAGTGGCTGAAGGAATTTCTGTCTGATAAGCTAACACGTTATCACTGAGCTTCACATTCACCCAACTGTAGTTAAGTGAGGAAAAGGCAGAATGCTTCTCTTGTTAATATTACTACAGATTTGGCAACGTTCATCACAAATAACTGCAGGTTGTCAGCTCAGCATTCTGCGTAACCCTGGGTGACTGCAGTACGATGCTGAGCTTCAAAACAATGCAGCATTGTTTACACTCGAGATTGTACCTGCAGTGCCTACAACTAGTCCCCTGGTTACTAAGATTGCAGAACATCAGAGAGAGAGAGGGGCACATCCTCTCGCATTAACATGTGTACTCTGCAAGCTCACAACAAGCAAACACTTGCACTTTACCTTAGCCACTGTGATGGGAGAGAGTCATGCTCTCCTTTCCCCCGTTAACATACATACCTCCCAAAGACCAGCAAGGACAAGAGAAAATTAACTAACTGATTTAGGAAAATAGGTAGTTTGGTTCATACACCAAATGTCCAGCATGTGGAACAGTCACACGTCAAATCTACAGTCCTGTGCAAAAGTCTTAGGCGCATATATATAGCTGGGGTGCCCAAGACCGTTGCACAGTACTGTAGTAATTTTATGTATTACACAGTACTGTTGCCACAAAAAAAACAAATTTCATGGCATATGTGAGTGATGATAAACCTGATTCTGATATGGGTCTCTGTTGTGGACTGAGAGTGGGAAGGGGGCAGGGAGAGTGGAATCATGGTTGGGAAAAAGGGAAGGAGTGGGAAGCACCAGAGAGACATTCAGTAATGATCAATAAATCAATTGCTTGGAATCAAATGACCTTACCTGGTGTCTCTGGGCTGGAGGTGTCCACAACTGCATTACCCCCCCACCCCTGGCATTCCTTCTCTGCCACCTGTTGACACCCCTCCCATGGCGCTCCACCCCCACCATTCCCAACATCCTTTGCTCTCACCTGATTTACTAACTTGCTGTCTGCTCCATGTTGATAAATACAGTACTGTGCAAAGTCATAGGCACCTAGCTATATTTATGTGTCTAAGGCTCTTCCACAAAACTGTACAAGGGTCAGAGGGTTACCCAAGTGATCATGAGTTGGCATTAGTAATACCACAGCTACACAGTGGTTTCTCTGTAGGTGCATTCCCTACTGCCAAAATCATCACTTCTACTTGTGCAAAAGTAATGAGCTGTACAATGCTTCAAAGCTCCAGCAACCTGGGTCCTGTCACCAATTTCATCCTGGGACTCCTCCCACATCCCAAAGGAGGTCACTAGCTTGAGAAGATAGTAAGTTTCCCCTATAATATGTAGGTGAGTGGTCGTATCAAAGGGGAGTTGATGTGAATGTGGAGAGGCCATATGGGATTAGAATATATGTACTGTATGATTCTGTGTATAAATGCCGTGTAGTAACTTTTTGAAAGTTACTATTCCAAATCTTAGTCTTTGTGATGTTCAGTGTACTCTGAACAGTGAGGACTGATAATACACAGCTACTGTGATGACTTCAGGAAGTTTGCAAACTGCCCAGGATTCACACATGGCAAGATTATACCTTCCTGGCACTGAGCCAATGGTGATGTGGAAAGACTTATATCAACATGAAGGAGAGTCATCTGCCCCGCTCGTACTAAAGAGAAATAACAGATGCAAGAACCTCATCAGTTTTTATGGAACTACAGAGCAACACCAAGTTAATGATGGGAACACCCCCAGTACCTGCACAACCCATGCGTACCAGGGACTTGCTCTACTAAGATAAAGATTAGCTCTATTTATCCAATATACACTCACACATTCAGTGCAGTGTGCAACTCTGTCAATGACCAACACAGTACCAAGATGTGTTGGAGGCAGTGCGCTTCCCGGGCCAACGTAACACGCCCACGACTCACTGGGAGGAAACTGGAGCCACCAGAGAAAGCCCACGTGGTTACGGGGAGAACGAATAAACTCCTTACAGACAGCGGTGGGAATTGAATCTTGATCACTGGTTTACGTAAGCCACTATGCTACCAGGCTGCCAGCTATTTGTCTCTAAACGTTTGGCAAAGTTGTAGGAGCCTTGGGTACTCAGAATCATACTGCATGTAGGCAGGTCCTTCAGCCCTACTAGCTAATGCTGACCAAGATGCCCAACGGAGCTAGTCCCACTTCCCGTGTTGGTGTGTAGCCCTCCTTCCAATCCTTATACTGGTCCAAGTATCTTTAAAATGTTGTTAATGTGTCTGCCTCAACCACTTCCCTTGGCAGCTTGTGAAGTACCTCTCCAGGGATGCCAGACAAAACCCATCATCAAAGTTTATGTAAAGATGACAAAGTTAAGAACAACATGATAAAGCAAATGCAAAGGAACATTTGAAATCCAATTCTACATTACACCAGCCTGGGGACACAGTTCTATGTCACACACGAACCACACGGATCAAAAACCATCCCAACATGAATCTCAAATGCCATCTATAAATTCGCTGATGACACAACTACTGTTGGCAGAATTTCAGATGGTGACAAGAAGGTGTACAGGAGTGAGATAGATCAGCTCATTGAGTGTTGTCACAGCAACAACCTTGCACGCAGTGTCAGTAAGACCAACTGATTGTGGACCTCAGGAGGGGTAAGATGAGGGAACACACACCAGTCCTCAGAGGGATCAGAGGTGAACAGAATGAGCAATCTCAAGTTCCTGGGTGTCAACGTCTTTGAGGATCTAACCTGGACCCAACATATCAAAGGAGTTACAAAGCAGGAGGCACGACAGCAGCTATATTTCATTAGGAGTTTGAGGAGATTTGGTCTGTCACCAAAACAGTTGCAAATTTCTACTGATGTACCACGTTGAGTACTCTAATCGGCTGCATCACTGTTTTGTGTGTGTGTATGGGGGGTGCATGTGTGCGCTGCACGGGATCAACTTCAGAGAGTTGTAAACTTAGTCAGTTCCATTATGGGCATCAGCCTCTGTAGCATCCAGGACATCTTCACAGAGCCATGCCTCAAAAAAGGCAGCGTCCTCATTAAGGACCCCATCACCCAGGTCACTGCTTCCATCAGAACAGAGGGACAGGAGCCTGGAGGCACACCAAACACAGCGATTCAGGAACAGCTTCTTCCCCTCTGCCATCAGGACAGAGGGACAGGAGCCTGGAGGCACACCACACACTCAGCAATTCAGGAACAGCTTCTTCCCCTCTGCCATCAGGACAGAGGGACAGGAGCCTGGAGGCACACCACACACTCAGCGATTCAGGAACAGCTTCTTCCCCAGCTACTGCAAAGACAACAAATTTCACGACATATGCCAGTGATATTAAACCTGATTCTGATGACACAGAGCATTTGAATTTGCCACTGTGTAAAGTTCTCGGACGGAGTGTCACACAGCTTCATATGAAATGCACGATCCTTCAGTGAAATCAATGGATGATTTCAGACTCTGAGATAACACATCAATCACTATACTCACATCTGGAAACCCATAGTCGATATCCTAAATGCGAGCAGAATCCTCAGTCTCTATGCGGCTTTGTAACACAAAGACTATCATTAACATTTAAGGAGGGTGGTTGTGGGGGAGCAAGTATTGTCACATTATGAACACTGTATGTAGCTCTGTGCACTTTCAGCTTCTTGCCTATGGTAATTAAGAAACCATTGTTCTCCAGCACTGTGCAAAGGTCTTATTTTTATATATATATATGCCAAGGGGAGAGAGAGAAAAGAGAGGGGGGGAGGGGGAGGGGGATGCAGAAGTCTTAGCTATACTTATAGGAGTCCGTTGATCTCATGAGACCATGGATTTGTGCCTTGGAAGGTTTCCAGGGTGCAGACCTGGGCAAGGTTGTATGGAAGACCGGCAGTTGCCCATGCTGCAAGTCTCCCCTCTCCACGAAACCAATGTTGTCCAAGGGAAGGGCATTAGGACCCATACAGCTTGGCACCGGTGTCGTCGCAGAGCAATGTGTGGTTAAGTGCCTTGCTCAAGGACACACATGCTGACTCAGCCAAGGCTCGAACTAGCGACCTTCAAATTACTAGACGAACGCCTTAACCACTTGGCCACACACCAACACTTAGCTGTACAAAAAAATCAATATACATACATATATGTGTATACACATGTGTGTGCGCACACGCCTAAGACTTTTACACAGTACTGTATACCTTGCAACAGTGAGTTTGTGCAATCTGTCACATACAAAGGTTACACTCACCACAGAACTTTTCATCATTCCTGACAAGATAAAGCAGCAGTCTGTTGGTGGGGTTCTGAGGTTCGCTGAAGACCTGGCACGGTGGCATGGGCAGTGTGCCAAGTGCAGTCAGACAGTTACAGCACACACAGACAGAATCTTTGGCCCAAAATATCCAGGCACACCTGAGTTAGTCCCATTTGCTTGTCCTTGGCACACATCCCACTAAACCAGGGGTTCCCAACTTGGGGTCCACGAATACCTTGGTCACTGGTAGTGGTCCATGGCATAAAAAAAGATTGTGAGCCCCTGCCATAAACCATTCCTATCTATGTACTGGTCCAAGTGTCTTTTAAATGTCGTTATTGTACCTGCCCCAACCACTTCCTCTGACTGTTTGTTCCATTCATATACGGCAAAGTTGCCTCTCAAGTCCTTTAAAATCATTCACCCTCGCCTTAAACTCATGCCCTCAAGTTTTTGATCAGAATCAGAATCAGGTTTATTATCAAGTTAATTTGTTAACTTAGCAGCAACAGTTCAATGCAATACATAATATGGAGGAGAAAAGTAAATAAAATAAAAATAATAAATACGTAAATCAATTACAGTATACGTATACTGAATAGATTAAAAATCGTGCAAAAACAGAAATAGTATTTATTTTAAAAAATGAGGTAGTGTTCACGGGTTCAATGTCCATTTAGGAATCAGATGGCAGAGGGGAAGAAGCTGTTCCTGAATCGCTGAGTGTGTGCCTTCAGGCTTCTGTACCTCCTATCTGATGGTAACAGTGAGAAAAGGACATGCCCTGGGTGCTGGAGGTCCTTAATAATGGACACTGCCTTTCTGAGACACCACTCCTTAAAAATGTCCTAGGTACTTTGTAGGCTAGTACCCAAGATGGAGCTGACTAGATTTACAACCCTCTGCAGCTCCTTTCAGCCCTGTGGAGGAGCCTCTCCATACCAGCCTGTCAGAATGCTCTCTACCGTACAACTATAGAAGTTTTTGAGTGGATTTGTTGACATGCCAAATCTCATGCCAAAAGTATAGCTGCTGTCTTGCCTTCTTTATAACTGCATCAATATGCTGGGACCAGGTTAGATCCTCAGAGATCTTGACACACAGGAACTTGAAGCTGCTCACTCTCTCCACTTCTGATCCCTCTATGAGGATTGGTATGTGTTCCTTCATCTTACACTTCCTGAAGTCCACAATCAGCTCTTTTGTCTAACTGACGTTGAGTGCCAGGTTGTTGCTGTGGCACCACTCCACTAGTTGGCATATCTCACTCCTGTACACCCTCTCGTCACCACCTGAGATTCCACCAACAACGGTTGTATCATTAGCAAATTTACAGATGGTATTTGAGCTATGCCTAGCCACACAGTCATGTATACAGAGAGTAGAGCAGTGGGTTAAGCACACACACCTGAGGTATGCCAGTGTTGATCGTCAGCGAGGAGGATATGCCATCACCAAGCCGCACAGATTGTGGTCTTCCGGTTAGGAAGTCGAGGATCCAATTGCAGAGGGAGGTACAGAGGCCCAGGTTCTGCAACTTCTGAATCAGGATTGTGGGAACGATGGCATTAAATGCTGAGCTATAGTCGATGAACAGCATCCTGACATAGGTGTTTCTGTTGTCCAGGTGGTCTAAAGCCATGTGGAGAGCCATTGAGATTGCATCTGCCGTTGACCTATTGTGGCGATAGGCAAACTGCAGTGGGTCCAGGTCCTTGATGAGGCAGGAGTTCAGTCTAGTCATAACCAACCTCTCAAAGCATTTCACCACTGTCGATGTGAGTGTTACCAGGTGACAGTCATTAAGGCAGCTCACATTATTCTTCTTAGGCAGTGGTATAATTGTTGCCTTTTTGAAGCAAGTGGGAACTTCCGCCCGTAGCAGTGAGAGGTTGAAAATGTCCTTGAATACTCCGTTAGTTGGTTGGCACAGGTTTTCAGAGTCTTAGCAGGTACTTCAACAGACCTTCTGCCTCGCGAGGGTTCACTCTCTTTAAAGACAGTCTAACCTCGGCCTCTGAAACAGAGATCACAGGGTCATCAGGTGCAGCAGGGATCTTCAAGGAGTAGCTGTGTTCTCCCTTTCAAAGTGGTCATAGAAGGCATTGAGTTCATCTGGTAATGAAGCAACACTGCCATTCAGGCTATTGGGTTTCGCTTTGTAGGAAGTAATGTCTTGCAAACCCTGCCAGAGTTGCTATGCATCCGATGTCGCCTCCAACCTCATTTGAAATTGTCTCTTCACCCTTGAAATAGCCCTCCCCAAATCATACATGGTTTTCTGGTACAGATGTGGGTCACCAGACTTGAATGACACAAGTCCACCCTTCAGCAGACGATGTACCTCCTGGTTCATCCACGGCTTGTGGTTTGGGAACGTACAGTAAGTCTTTGTAGGCACACACTCATCCACACAGGATTCCCTTTCCTCTCGGTTTTCCCAGAATTCTTATTCTCTATTGTTCTGAACTATGACAGGGATGTCATCACTGGTAACTTCAGAAGTCATATCAATGATGTCTCAAACGTGAACACTATGGCAGGTGAATTCCTGAGCTCATTGGACAGCTTAGAACTTAGCCATCGACTTGCAAATACATTTGATTTAGTAATGACAAAAGGATTAAATATTATTATCTCTTTCTTGGACAACACTAGCTCTGATCATCTTTGTATACTTTTTGATGCTCTCCTGCCTGGAACCAAAGCCACAAAAGAAATTACAACTAAAAACCGATTCTTGATGCTGCAACACAACTTAAGATCTCTGAGCTGGCTAGTTCTACTGGACCATGTGACTTAAACTGCTCAGTAAATTAAATGGTTGAATCTTTCAACAATAACTGGACAACTATATTAAATGCTGTGGCCCCATTTGAGGTTAAAAAGAAACCACATGGTAAACCGTTGCCATGGTTAAACAATTCTGTCTGTGAGCTCAGGAGATCATGCAGACTAGCTGAGAGAAAATGGAGGGAAACCGGGCTAGAAATGCACTGTAATATTTTCGAGGAAAAACTAGCCTCATTTAACAGTGCTATACATGCCGCAAGAACCTATTTTCCAAGATTATTTCAGAGAATAGTAGCAATTCAAAAATATTGTTCTCAACTATAAACCGACTGTCAAATCCTGCTCCAACCTATAATGTTCTCAGTCAGACATCCACCACAAAACGTGAGGAATTCACAACATTTTTTAACAACAAAATTATGTCCACGAGGGAGAATATTGCTACAGATTCTCGTAACCTCTATGAAAACCTCATAAAAAGACAGAAAACATGTCAAAATTTACAAGTATTTCCGATTCAGAACGCTATAAAATTGAAACAAAAAGTAAATCTGTCTCAATTCTGGGCTTACCACACTTTTTAAAGACTCTTAATAGTTTTTGCAATTCTGTTAGAAAAAATATTTACTCATCTCTCAAAAACGTTGTTTTTTCATATGCCTTCAAAATCGTGGCTGTCAAACCCCACTTAAAAAGCAAACTTTGATAGTGAAGTGCTAACAATCTACAGGCCCGTATCAAATCTTCCCTTCTTGAGGAAGAATCTTGAGAAAGTCACGTTCATTCAGCTCAACAACTTCCTGAATGAGAACAATATTCTAGAAAAGTTCCAGTCAGGATTTAGAGTAAACCACAGCATGGAGATGGCCCTTATCAAAATTGTCAATGACATTAGGCTCAGCACTGATGCCAAGAGTCTCAGTTCTAATTCTTTTAGATCCAAGTGTTGCCTTCAACACAGTTGACCAGAACATTCTCCTAGATCACCTTGAGATCTGGGTTGGCCTCTTTGGCAGTGCCCTTAATTGGTTTCACTCACATATTTCAGAGAGAACATTTTTTGTCTGTCTTGGGGACAATTTTCTAAGAGATACAATGTACCCTTTGGTGTTGGTCATATGGTGTCCTGATCCCCTACTCTTCTCCTAATACATGCTCCCTTTAGGAGACATCATTAGAGGGTAACACACATCAAAGTTGCTGGTGAACGCAGCAGGCCAAGCAGCATCTGTAGGAAGAGGTGCAGTCGACGTTTCAGGCCGAGACCCTTCGTCAGGACTAACTGAACATTAGAGGGTGTCAGCTTGATTTCCAGAGTTATACGGATGACACACAATTGTACATCTCAGTTGAGCCTGATGTTGATACACTAACTCCCATCTTCCCTGACTCTGGTGTGGCTGCAATAAACCAACAGATGGGCAATAATTCCCTTAAACTAAATGAAGATAAAACTGAAATACCAAAGCCAAAAGAAATAAACTTTTTGATAAACTTGGGAACTTGACATCTCTTGTAAAATCAGAAGTAACAAGTCTGGGTGTTATCCTTGATTCATATTTGAATTTTAAATTCCACATAAAGGAAGTGACCAGAGCAGCAGTTTTACACGAGGGATATTGCAAAGGTACCTTCGTTTCTGTCACGTAAATATGCGCAAAAACTAATTCACGCCTTTATATTAAATAGATTAGATTACTGCAATGCACTTTTTAATGGCCTTCCAAAGGAATCTGTTTGACAAACTTCAACTCATTCAGAACGTCGCTGCTAGACTTTTAACTAAAACCAGGATGAGGGAACATATCACTCCCATACGAGCTACACTGCATTGGCTTCATGTCTCTCTTAGAGTAGATTTTTAAGTTACTTTACTTATTTTTAAAGCTCTTAATGGTCTGAGACTGTAGTAAATCACAGAATCATTTCTGTTTTATAATCCTGCCTGAGCTCTCAGGTCTTCTTCCACTGACTTCTGAAATTTAAACTATCTCCCTCAAAAGATAATTGGCAGGCCAGCTTTTCTGAACTACACTGTGGAATTCAATACCTGAAACTTTAAGGGATTCAGACTCAGCTGACACTTTTAAACACCAGCTCAAACCTTTGCTTTTAAATAACATCTTCTTTGTCTTTTATTTTCACGTTTGCACTTGATCCCATTGTAGAGCACTTTGCACATAACTTGTTCGAAAAGTGCTCTCAAAACGTTATTATTATTACAATTAAAAAGGATGTGTGCGTTCACCCTCTCTATGGCACTATTGATTATACACCCCTCGATACAATCCTACCCTGTCTAACCTCTCCCTATAACTCAGGTAACCTAGTTCTGGCAACATTATAGTAAATCATCCTTGCCCTCTTTCCAGGGTAATGCTTTCCTTCCTAATCAAAATGTATTTTTAAAAAAAAATTTACTGAGATACAGTGAGAAACAGTCTGTTCCAGCCCTTCGAGCCGCGCTGCCCAGCAACCCCTGATTTAATCCTAGCACAACCACGGGACAATTTACAATGACAAGTAACCTACCAACCGGTACATCTTTGGACTGTGGGAGGAAACCCACACAGTCACTGGTAACCAGTATCTGTAGCTATACTCTCTCTAATGAAAGTAATTTTGTTGATTAAAGCATATTGCAAATTCCTCACGTTTTGTGGCAGATGCTTGACTGAGGACATTATAGGTTGGGGCAGGGTACAACAGTGGCTTGAATGGCTGCTATCCTCTGTAATAATCTTAGAAAATGGACTCTTCTTGCAGAGTGTATAGCAGCGTTAAACAAGGCTCGTTTTTCCTTGAAAATATTACGGGGGTGGATTCCTAGCCTAGTTTTCCTCTATCTTCCCTCAGCTAATTTACAATGCCGTGTCCAACTGCAATGTTATCCCAGTACTCTGCCAATCTTTCTCTTTGAACACGTGTGCTACCAGTGCACTCCAGGTTCGACAAGTGGCTTGAACTTCCAGGTAAAAACATGCTCAGCTCCCCTGGAATTCCACAACATCAAGAAAGGTGCAGCCACAGAAATACTCGTGCCTGATGAAGAGTCTTGGTCCGAAACATAGACTGTTCACATGTTCTGCCAGTTGTTCCCAGCACAATCTTCTATGCTGGTGTGCTGCGGCAATGGCATCAACATGGGTGATGCCAACAGGCTCAATAGACTGTCAGAAAGGCTGGCTGTGTCATTGGAGTCAAACTGGACACACTGGAGGTTGTGGTAGAACGAAGGGCCCTGTGGAAAATCCTGGCAATCTGGACAATGTTTCTCACCTTCTACATGCCACCTTGGCTGAACAGAGGAGCACTTTCACTAAAAGACTGATACAACTGGTTGGAGTAAAGATTTTTACTCCTCATGTATGTGAAGGATATAAGAAATAAAGTCAATTCAATTCAACTGCACTGCTCCAAAGATCACTATACGAGATCATTCTTACCCTTGGCCATTAGGCTCTATAATGAGACAACCTACAGTTGGGAAAGTGATGACCCCCCCCCCCCCCATTTGACTGTGGTAACTTACTTTTTATTCTTTCTTACTTCTCTTTTAATATTTATATCTGTGCACTTGTAATACTACTGTAACACTAATTTCCTTTGGGATCAATAAAATATCTATCTTTTTGCCTCCATAGACGCTGCCTGACCTGCTGAGCTCTTCCAGCATTTTGTGCGTGTTGCCCGAAGTTTCACGATTTCTAGCAAATGCAAAATCTCCTGTGTGTCTGAAATGTCGACTGCCCACTTCCCTCTATAAAATCTCCCGTGTCTCTGAAATGTCGACTGCCCACTTCCCTCTATAAAATCTCCCGTGTCTCTGAAATGTCGACTGCCCACTTCCCTCTGCAGGAGCTGCCCAACCTGTTGAGTCCTTCAGCACTCTGTGTGTTGCACTCTACCCTTACTGCTTGGATCAATCCAAGAACAGCCCTCTAGCCTTGAATGGAATTCCACTGGGTGGAGACCCAAAAATAACTGTCACGACTGAAAATATCTCAGAATAGAAGACTGAACAGAAGCATTAACATTTTAACTTAAGTCTCCCACTTCAGAAAATGGCCCAAGCCACTTCAGAGCACTGAGCTCAGACAAATGTTAGTATATCTGATAAAGGATCATCATTTTTTAAACTCTGTAGCTGAGCACCCTTAGACAGAGATCATGCTCCTCCCATTCAGAATGAGTGAAAATAACTTTCAAATAACTTCTAACACAGATCCTTCATCCAACATCCTCTGGCACTTTAAGAAAAAAAATACAGGAATAAAAGTTTTCACTTGCCAAGCATCTCACTACCAGCTCCTTTCCACCTCTTTGTCTGAAACACCCTAATGTTGGTATCAGTCGCTGATATTCTCATTCCATCAAATTGAGTTTGTTGTCATATACTGTAGACTGCTTTCATCACAGGCAGGCACATGGTATTAGAGACACAACATTTGCAAGACAGTCTGTATTGCAGTTATCTACTACTATCAACTTATCCTCCCTTCCTGACTGAGCTCGCACCTGAATCGTAAAGAAGTACACAGGGATTTCTTCAAAAGATCTCTTGGGACTCTGAACAGCAAATGTTTCATCGGTTCAAGTTCAAACAAAACCTGCAATGAGACTGGCTAAACATTTTAAAGTGTTTACTACTGTTGGGTACAGGTAAAATGGTGAATGTACAGTGAGACCAGTCCTGAGGGGTCTTGGTCCAAAACGTCGACTGTATTCTTTTCCGCAGATGCTGCCTGGCCGGCTGAGTTCCTCCAGCATTTTGTGTGTGTTGCTTTGGATTTCCAGCCTCTGCAGATTTTCTCTTGTTTACCAATGCACCATACTTATTTTGTTGTGAAGATTTGGTTATCTCCAGTTTTTAAAAACATAGTGAATCACAGGGACATGCAGCAAGGAAACAGGCCCTTTGGCCCATCGAGTTTGCACTAACTGTAAACCAGCCACTGTACACTGTCTTAACACTAATCCCATTTTTTCTTTTACTTTTCCCATATCCTCTCCCACACCTACCCATTTCTCCCACTCACCTCCACACTTGGGGGAAGTTACATGCAAACTAATTGCCAACCTGCATATGTTTGGGATGCAGAAGGAAACTGGAGCACCCAGAGGAGAACGTGCAGACTTCATACTGACAGTCCCCAGGTCAGCATTGAAACTGTTTGTACTGACAGTGTGGCAATGGCTCTACAAGCCATAGCACTTTGATGTCCAGAATTTGTTTTAGCATAGAAATAACACCCTCTCAGCCAACAGCCATCCAACAAAGAGAAACAATATTGACTATTGTGGATATTGAGTTCAATCAATCATCATCTATGCCCATGGACGATAAACCCAACCACAATCCCACAGTAGTCACAGACTTCAACTACAGGCCAGGTAATGATGTTCAGATTGATCCTAGCCAATGGTCACCCTCCACTGCTGAGACTGACCCAGTACGTGGTCTGTTAGAGAAAGAGAGAGAGAGGCCACATGACAGATGGCAACAGCCATTCGACAATGGACCAAGGGCAGTTGCCGCTTCCCAACAATGACCACAATGCTTTGGGCATTGATGTGAGCAGTGAGTTACATTAAGGTAGTTATTGCTCTTAGCCAAAAGCCACTTAGGACAGTTACTTTGATCTTAACCAATGGTCAGCTGGCCATGGACATTGACATCCCCACCAACCCATTAGTGTATAGTGACTCCAGTCAAGATTTTAGTCAATAATGCTAACACACGGTCACTTATGAACATCACCTGAAAAAAAAAGGTAAAAACTTTGGTGACATTCATACTTAGGTGACTATTTGTTACCTGACAGACAGTAACAGACTGCAAAGATTACCTAACACAATAGACAATCATCTCATCCAAAGGTCCCTCACACTCTGACCAACACTAATTGGTTACTGCTGGTTCCCTTTGAGGTGGTGGCAGCCAGCCACCATCTGGGACCACGGCAGTCCTTAGGTGAAGGTGCTTTCATAGTGCTGCCTGGTGGGAGATTCAGGATTTAGATCTGGTCACAGTGGCTGGCGGGGTGGAGATATCAACCAAAGGAGGTGCAAGGTTCTCCCTCCCTTCACTAGTCTGCAGATCACCCTCGGGCAAGGTGTAGCACCTATTTAGCCTACCCCAACAGGGTGACGTGAAGCTACGGGAGCAGGTGGTGGATGGTCGTACGAGCAGCTTGTACAGATCACAAGTCCTGGTTATGTGACCACTGACGCCAGGCAGGCAATCTCTGAAGAGTACTGATAATGGCTGGACTCACCTGTCTTGTAAAGAGACTGCCCAGAAGGCAGCAATGGCAAACCACTTCTGTAAAGAAATTTGCCAAGAACAGTCATGGTCAAGGACCATGGCCACCCATGTTGTACGACACTGCACATAACGACAGTGAGAAACAGTGATATAATTCCAAGTTTGAATGGTGTGTGACTTGGCAGGGAATCCACAGGCCCCAGCAACCTTGAATTCCTGGTGGTGGCAGTGAAGGTGGGTTTGGGCGATATTGTTGGGAGCGGCTTAACAATGTAACTGCAGTACACTGTGGCGTACACTATAGTCTCCAAGCCTCAGTGGTGGAGGGCTGGTTAATGAGTTACAAATTAAGCAGGATGTTCTGACATGGATGCTGACAAGCTTCTTGGCTATTGGAGCTGCATTCATCAAAACAAGCGAAGAGTATTCCATCAGATTCATGACCGCTTTATAGTTGCTGAAAACGACTTTGGATTGTCAGGCCGTGAGTATCATACCTCAGGATGCCCAGCTTCTGATCTGCACTTGTAGGAATGGTATTTACTTGTGTGTTCCAGCTGAGCTTCTGATCAATGGTGGTCCCCGGGACACTGATGGTGGGGGGCATAATGAGGGCATTTTCTTTGAACATCAAGGTCAATAGTTTGGACTCCGTTTTGTTGGAAAAGGAGACTGTGAGAAGAATTGTACTACTTTCTACCCAAATCCTACCCCAAGTCTTGCAAGTCAATTAGCAGATGAAACAGATCACTGCACTAACAACAATGTTCACCCCGACTTCTGTGCTTGAAGTCATTGATGAACAGCTGAAGGTGGCTGGGTCAGGACGATACTCCGAGGAACGCTTGGCGTGATGTCTTGGGGCTTCAGTGCCTGACCTCCAACTCCCATCATTCCTTGTCTGAGGTACCACTCCAGTCAAGGATCGTTTGTTTCTCAAAGCCACTGAATTGAGTTTTAACACGGCTTCTTGGCCAAATGCTACAGTAACTTAGAGTCAAAGAGTCATAGAAAAGTACAGCACACAAACAGGCCCTTTGGCCCATCTAGTCCATGCTGAAACCATTTAAGCTGCCTACTCCCATCAAGCTAATAAACAGGAGTATGCTTGGATGCATTACAAGCACATTACCGCCTGTCTAGAAATAAGACAGTTGATCATTCTCAACCAGGAATACAGAGAATCCTTGAGCAACATAAATGTGTTCTTCGATGTCTCTGCATCTGCAGAATCTTTTGTGCTCATGATACTGAGAATCCTTTGATCACTTCTCAACAGAGCTAAGATTGTTAACAGATACCTGCAGTTTCATAGTTGAGGGATCTGAGTGAGATTCGATTTTTTATGGAATTCATGAGTCCAATGTGGCTACTATGAGAGACAGAGTTAATGCCAGAAAAGTGTTTCCAGATACACAAAGCCTTGGAGCTATCAGATGTTTGGCTGGAAATGTGGGAGTAAATGCACTGAACATCGACAGATGAGGGAAAGTACAGTAAATGTTGCTGAGACATTGCAAATATTGTGGCAATAACGAGAGGCTAAAATGAAATAAAACCATGCCTTGGAGAAATTGTGTGCAATTTGGATTACAAAATCATTGCTACAGAGAGCAGCTGATGAAGAAGGCATTGGAAGCTTTTGCAATGGAGGAGATGAGCTAGTCGGACTTAGAGAACCAGTTGAACACAACTTGCCCAATACCTACCATGGTGACTCCTGTGGAAGGAACATGCACTATGCAATCTATGCCAAGGTATAGGAGTAAGGGCAACCAGGGCCATAACAGATTGTAGCTGTTCTCTTCCTGCTTTGTATTCTGTGCTGTGGGGGTTATTATGTTTATTATAACTAGTCACAAGAGTGGGGCGTGGTAAAAGCAAAGGGAATAAGTTATGTATTCTTGCTTATTTCATGGCTGTTTGTAGCTTGAGACCGGCAGAGGTCGTATCTTTTACTGACCGCTTAAAATTTGCTGAATAATGCTTCACTTACACTTGGGTATGCTGAAGTTCATCACTTCAAGACTATGTGTTTGCTAATTGCTAATAAAGGATCGAATAAAGAATTCAACTTTTGGAGTAATCGTTGGACTTGGGGACACGTCATAATAACTCCGTAGCAGTCGCAGGCTAGCGGCAATTGTTTTATTTCAGTTTTGCCGCTACACTCCTTGTTCCAGAATCAAATGTTCTCCCAATAGCATCAGCTTAAACAATGAGCCATGTGCTGCTAATAGACAACAAGGCCACATTTACACTCACTGGGAGATACTTTCTGCAGGTAGTGAGATGTAAAATGTGGAATTTCAGTTTTCCAGCACTTTGCTTTGTAGCCTAGCTTTGGTGATTTAAGGGTTTGTCTAGATGCTTCTTAACTGATGTGAGTCTCTGCTTCCATCAAACAGTGTATTCCATATTCCAGTCACAGATTGACCAAAAAACAGATGCCCTCTGAACCCCCTCCCCCTCACCTGAACCTATGCCATCTAGTTTTAGACACCTCTGCTATGGGGAAAAGATTCTTGCTGTCTACCCTCTCTGTACCTCTCATAATATTGAATATCTCAATGAGTTTTCTCCCAGAACCTCCTCCACTCCAAGGAATAAAAAACAGCTTACTTGGTTTCTCCTCATAACAGAAATTTTCTGTCCCAGGCAGCACCCTGGTGAATCTTTTCCCCAGCTTACTGGGGACTTATCCCCTGCAGTCTATGGACAAGTAATTTTTTCTCCAGCAACCCCTGTCAATCCTGATCGCATGGATATAGAAGGACCTCTCCAGTTCTCATAATGGGGAGAAATGGTACCAGTGGGAGAGCTTAATTAGGGAGATGAGGGAAGGTCTCACCTTCAACATGATGAAGCCTGGATGCACAGCAGAACCACTGGCACAACAGCAAGTTGCTCTATAGCCTTAGCCTTTACCTGTTACCTACTGTGGTAGGTGTTCAATGCTTTAGTTAGTATGTGCCCAGGTTTGGATGCATGAATTATATAGAGGGCTTAGAAGACACTAGGAATGACCCAAATGAGGGCCAAATTTACTGAGGATTTTTTTTTTTAACTAAAGTGGACCCAAGCAGGAATTTAAAAACGTAAACACGAGGAATTCTGCAGATGCTGGAAATTCAAGCAACGCACATCAAAGTTGCTGGTGAACGCAGCAGGCCAGGCAGCATCCCTAGGAAGAGGTACAGTTCACGTGTCAGGACTAAGGGTCTCGGCCCAAAACGTCGACTGTACCTCTTCCTAGAGATGCTGCCTGGCCTGCTTCGTTCACCAGCAACTTTGATGTGTGTTGCTCCAAGCAGGAATTCTTCATTTTACACTGAAGACAACTTTGACAGCGTGTTGATTCAGGTGTGAAAATTGAAAGACAAAGTTCGCATGATCTCACTGGCCCATTAGTTGTCCTAGACCTGCTGAGGATTTATCCAGCATTAGTTTAACTATAGGACCCTTCTAGTAATTTGCACCGTGGCTGAAATTAGTTATTTTGGAGTCAGGTAAGCTCTCGACTGGATTTTGCATCCATGATACAGGAAGCTAACTTTAGTATCAAAACCATCAAATTAATACTGCAAGAGTCTTCACAGCGAAAATAAATTCTGCTTTGAAGGGGGAAAGAAAACATCCAGAAGATTTGCTGCCAGTTTCCAGGAATCTACACAGCACAGAATTAGGTGTGGAAGACAATTCCCTACAAGCGAAGACATATTCCAGGTTTCCTGTCAACCAATTCTAATTTTACCCCCAGTATTACAATGGCTTTCCTTCCTTAACCCAGCAGGAGCCACACCATACCTTCCCAAACACTCCCTCCACAGTCTTCTTTGCCCTTCCTCCATTTAAGTTGCCAATGGTGCCTCTGAGACATAACTGGCCCAGTAACACCCCACCCACAAGGGAACATTATGACTGACGAGCCTAAATGGAATCTTCTCCCCCTGGTCAGCAACAATTTTGTAGAACACTTATCCAGTGACCATTTCCCATGCCTGTGGGTGAATAAAAAGCTCCACACCACACCAAACTTGATTCCCCCCTCCCTGAAATCCGGTGTCTAACACCAACTTGTATCAAACATGATTGGGCCTCACGGATAAACATCTGTTCCCAAACCCAGGTTGGTGCCCTCACCAAGCTCACCCAGCAAATTTGATGATTTCTCACAGGGTTTAACTGCTCATTGGATAAGTGAACTAAGCCAACGGGTAGGAAGCCAGTAAAGGGAAGTTAACCGATCGGAGATCTTTTGCTCACGCTTGGTTATTTTCAATCAGTCAGTGGGACTCCACAAAAGACCAAGATCAGTCTTTGGGGAAATAAAGGTAAAGGAGGATAAACAGAAAGAAAGAAAAGGGGAGATATAGTGGAGAGATAGAAGGGGAAATGCTGCATTTAGAGTAAGGAGAATGTGGGAGGACCCAAAAGAGAAACTGTTGAGGGTGAGGACCAGTTCAGCCAAGCGGAGGAGTATGGCGGTGGAGGATAGGTCTGTTGTCCAGAACAAAGTGGAGAGATTTAACGCTTTCCTGAGGGGGTATAGGACTATACAGGGACTGAACGCCCATAAGGAAGGTACAGACATGTTTGGAAACCCAAGCTCAGTGTAGGAGAATCTTACAGCAAAGTATCCTGTGATGGGAAGGAGGTGGTTGTTCACTAAATCTAGAAAAGGAGTCACAATCAGTGTTTGAATGAAGGGTTGAGGGCTTTGTGTTGAACTTGGAGGGCAGGGGTCGGGAATTGAAGATATAATTCAAAGACTGAGATTAACTCCATGGGGAATGAGATACTTTTGGCAGATGAAATCTGGAGCCAAATAACCCATATTAATAAAAATGGACCCTATTCAACTTTTAAAATTGTTACTAGTTTCCTTAGACTGAAGCCCACCCCCCACCTCCAAAAGGCATCTGGTACAATATCACAGGCTTCTGCATATAAAGAGGCACAATACAGAGCCAAGTGTTCACAATCAGAATGTAACCTGCAGGCATCGACAGATATCAAAATGGAGCAAGATACAAATTAAATTTTCATGGAAATCTCCAAGAGGGAACTTGGCTGCTCACAGAACATAGGCAGTTTAATATTACAGACATTCCAACCACAAGAATAAAATACCAATGCACCTCACAAGTGGTTCCAATCAAACAAGACCTCCTCTTCCTCCACTAAGCACTGTGCTCAATTCAATATCTTCAACCTTCAGGAGAGAAGAGCAGGAAATCCTGCAACTTCCCAAGTACATTTACCATTCCTGTTCAGCCTGATGGCAGGGTGAGGGGGTGGAAGATAATGTCTGAAGGAAAAGCGGGAAAGAGGTGTAGAACAGGATCAATAGAGACCAGTGGCGCTCGCAATGCAGCCCAGGGCCAGCTACCACTCTCATCTTCCTCACCTGTGGCCCTCAGTGGATGTGCTGCTCCATGTGTCTCTGCGCCTCCATCCACACCCTGCCAGCTCTGGGGTGTTGCTGGCACCAGATATATAGAGGAGAAAAATACAGAGCGAGAAAGACATTGACCCAAAATAAGCTACCATAATCATTTCAACAACATCTTCTTACCCCCGCAGAGCACAACCCCCCACCGCCACTTCCAAACACAAACCTGAACAGGTTCTGAAAAATACTGAGCTACTCTTTTGGAAAAAAAAAATCAAGCACCGCCTTCGGTTGAGCTCCGAACAGAAAACACACGGAACAAAATTAATTTCTATTTTGTGTAAAATTGATAGGCAGTAACCAGCACTTAGTTATCGTTAAGTGGCAAATCCAGAGACAACGTCACAAGACACCCAGAATTTGAGGTTCATCATGGTCAACTGTATGGTCAGACCAACTAGCCAAATGATTTAACCCTGTGATTCTTGTACACCAGAGTAAAGAACACAATTCTTTGTAACTGGCAAAGCCGATAAGATCCAGGCTTAAGGTCAACCCAGCAGTACCTTGGAATGATTTCACTGTTGCTAACAAGGATTCATATCCAGCAGTACCATTACTGGGGACAATAAAGTGAATTATTCAATCCCCCCTCAGCAACCGTGGGGCATTCACCTTTAATTTAGATCAACCGCACACTTGGATCAGAACCAGATGAACAATGTTATTGCTACCAGATTTTAAATTGCTAGGATACCTCACAGATACTTACTCTTGAGAGGACCCAGGCTGTCCAGGAAGAGGGCCAGGCCAAAACTGCAAGAACAAATACAACACAGGGTAACGACATTTCAATTGATAAGCCAAAAACACAAAGTTCAAAGTACATTTATTATTGAAGTATGTATACCTTGAGATTTGTCTCCTCGCAGCCAGCCACAAAACAAAGAAACCCAATAGGACCCATTTAAAGAAGAAGACCGTCAGAACAAATGTGCAGAAAAAAAAAACAAATTGTGCAAACAACTGAAGTTCACAAACTTGAGTCAACAGCCATGAAGCCAGTCATCATGACAAGCCATCTATGGTACATAACCATTCTTGAACAGCCAATTACGTCTGTGAGGTCTGATGCATAACTGGGGCCTTTGGGAATATAGTTCCAAAGAAGTTTATTCTTGGGAACTCCTTGCCTCATATTTGGCCTGACTGAGAAAACATCAGTGGAGGTTGTCTACCCAGCTCATTTTTACTCTGTTGCTCTTGTTTCATGCACCATTCCAACGCTTGTCAGAGCATTTAGGCCTCCCTCACTGGTATCACGCAAATTTTTCATCAGAAATACTCAGGTCATTGGGTCTGCATTCATAAATTGCGCCCGATGATTGATTTATTTATTTATTGAGATACAGCACAGGAATAGGCCCTTCCGGCCCTTGGAGATGCACTGGCCGACAACCCCCGACATAACCCTAGCCTAATCATGGGACAATTTACAACCACCCATTAACTTACCGACCGGCAGGTCTCTGGACCCGGAGGAAACCCACTCGGTCACGGGAAGAATGTATAAACTCCTTACAGACCGCACCGGGAATCAAATCCGGGTCGCTGGTACTGTAAACCACTACTGTAATGTGCCACCTGTTCTTCAAAACAGTGGAAAGCAGATTGAAAATACCTGGGTGAATTTTGGAGTTCACTTTGCTGATGGTACACAATGTGTGGTTTGTGTGTCAATACTGGACAGGGTAAATGCTGATCTAGCGTTTGCTCATTAAGTGGTGTACTCATTATGACAACTAGGTACATTCTATAGTTTGGCCAGTCATTATGCTGCTGTTAGCTTTACTAATCTCAGCAAAGTCGATGAGAGACACCAGCTGAATCTTAAGAAGTCATGAAACTGTTATTAAATTAGTAAGTGATATTTCAACATGGATAAGACACAGTTAAGTTAAACTTACTTATTACTTAAACAAGATTTAGGTTCAGAGCTTGCATTGCTACCTTTAAATGGCATTAGAACAGCATTCTTGGAAGTCACACAAGAACAAGAACTTCAGTTGTGAGGTTCACAGAATAGCAATGTCAGGGATCCCTGTGTAACGCTGTGCTGAGATATGGGGGAAATATCAAAAGAAGCCTGGAGCGAGACCAGGACTGGGAAGCTGAGAGTAGCCATTACCTTGACCCCTGCGGCTGGTGCAGCCGAGACACATGGAGTCCAACATGTCCCTTCTGAGTGAGGACGAAGCATACAGTATGTGTGGGCACAGGGGCTGTGTGAATTTCAGATGGGGACAAGGAGACGTACAGGAGCAAGATAGATCAGCTAGTTGAGTGGTGTTGAAGCGACAACCTTGCACTCAACACCAGTGAGACCAAAGAGCTGATGTTGGGCCTTGGAAAGGGCAAGATGAGGGAAAGCACACCAGTCCTCATTGAGGGGTCAGAAGTGGAAAAGGTGAGCAACATCTCTGAGGATCTATCCTGGGTCCAGCATATCAAAGGCACAACAGCGGCTATATTTTATTAAGAGATTGAGGAGATTTGGTACGTCACCAAATACACTCGTGGAGAGCACCTAACTGTTTCCATCACTGTCTGGCATTGGGGTGGGGGGGAGAAGAGTCACTGCACAGGATCGAAATAAGCTGCAGAAAGTTGTGAACTCAGTCAGCTCCATCGTGGGCACCAGCCTCCCCAGCATCCTGGACACCTTTAGGGAGCGATGCCTCAAAAAGGCAGCATCCATCATTAAGGACACCATCTCCCAGGACGTGTCCTCTTCTCAATGCTACCATCAGGAAAGTGGTACAGGAGCCAGAAGGCACACAGTCGATGATTCAGGAACAGCTTCTTCCCCTCTGCCATCAGATTTCTGAATGGACAACGAACCCATGAACACTACCTCATCACTTTTTTTTTCCTTTTTGCACTATTTATTTAATTTAACTTTTTAAATATATACATACATTTACTGTAATTTACAGTTGTTATTGTGCACTGCAATGTACTCCTGCTGCCCAACAACAAATTCGCCACATACGCCGGTGATATTAAACCCCATTATGATTCTGATGAAAACTCCTGCAACATTTCCAGTTACAGTTAGCAACCCTTGCCCAAAGGGTCCCGATTCCTGCAATGGTCAACACTAACAGCCATCAGACTGTGCCTGGGAAGGGGAACATTAGGAACCTTCCTCCTGTTCTCTGTTATTGGTTTAGGTACAGCAAAGACCACCAAGCTAAGCTGCAATGCTTCTGAAATTGGATGGCCTTATCATTCTTAGCTTTGCTCAGCTGGACCATTGGTTAGTCATATGACACATTTACAGTACGAACAGATACTCTTTATTTGTAAACAGTTTTGGGCCTTGTATCGAAGGTTTGATGTGCTGGCCCTGAAGAGGCTGCAGAGGTGGTTCACAAGAGTGATCCACAGCTTAAAACATGAACATTTGATGTCTCTGGCCCTGTATTCAAAGGAATTTATCATCATTGAAAGACCTGAGTAGAATTGTCCCCATTAGCAGGAGAGTTGAGGATTCAAGGGCACAGCCTCAGAATAAAGGAACCTCCCTTTAAAACTGAGATAAGAGGGAATTTCTTCTGCCAGAGCGCCATGAATCTGTAGAATTCTTTGCTACTGAGAGCTGTGGAGGCCAAGTCATCGTACTTACTGGTAAGGGAGGTTAATGGTTACGGGGAGGGAACAGGAGAACGGAGCTGGGAAGATCAGACATATGGTAGAGCAGGCTTAATGGGCTGAATGGCCTAATTCTGTTCATATATTGTATCTTATGTTCTTTAAAATGGGTTATAGCCATGCTCCTGAGTTCTGCCACTTTACACAGCTGGCAGGCACATTCATTACTATACAGAGTTTGTTGTCCCAGCTGTGCACACACTGGAGCCAATGTGTATTTAAGAAATGATTCACTCAGTCATAATTCTTCAGTCATTTGACTCAGGAAGGGTGATGACAAGTGTCCCCACCTATGTTGGACATGAGGAAGTTTAAAGGCGATAACACCCACTTAGACCTTATCTTTATCTCATTCTGAATGCAATATTTGACAAGTGCTCGGCCATGGACAGGACGAGTTTTCCACAGTACCTTTCATAACCGAAGTGTTTTATGCCAGGTGAATTACTTTTTGAAGAGTAATTAATGTTGTAACAAAGGAAACACAGCTGACAGGTGTACATACTGATTCACCGTTATGATTAGAACAGATAATCTGCTCTGATGTGTTGGGTGAAGGGTAAATGCTCGTGAAAATACCAAGGACTCCAAGTAGTATTGCCAAGTCTTTTGCATCCACCTAATGCTCAGCACGGAAATGGATTAATAGCTAAGAGCTTGTGCTCAAGTACCTGGGGGGAGGTTTGAATTGGAAACTTTCTCAGTAAAGATCTGAGGATGCTACTGGTGATTTTGGCAGCCAGCCAAGGATTGGAACCATCCCTCGGATGCCCGACTCAACACACAAAAACAGGAAGCTGGAAGCAGGTGAAGGTCTCTTACCCTGGCTGTCCCTGGATAAGGAGCTTGAGGGATTGGAGTTATCCCCAGTTTGTTCTGCATCGCAGTCGCTGACACGATTTGCGCTGAAGACATGGCAGCCATGTTCTGCAGAGCCTTATCTTTTGAAGCTTGATCCTTTAAAAATAAAGGAATGTGGATTAGCAACATCCTGCAGAGAGAGCACGGAAAAATATTATGGACAGTAAACTCAATGCAAGAACAATGACAATGGGAAAGATTGGGCCACTTTGCCTGAAGTTCTTTTTGGAAAATCTGCTCGATCATCTTGTTTCAACATAATACATTTTATTTGTGGTATCAGATCACTGATGTATTTTCCTGAAAGTAAGGCTCATTTTTAATCAATTATTGGGATATCACAATGAGCAAAGACCTAGAATGTTGCCACACAGTCAAGTCAGGGGACAGATCCACATTGTGGAGTAACGGGTACAGGGAAATCATTTCTCTGGAACCATCCACTCAGAACTGGTCAAAACCGCCAGGGCACTGGCAGGGCTTGTGTTCATGTTTTCCAGGAATAATGGTAGGTGAAGAAAAGTATTGCCAGAATGCAATAGAAAATGGTCAAGCTTTGAGATTTGTTAATGGTGTGATTGAAACTCCCTGAAAACTAATTACTGTCTAAATGGGAAGGACGAGTTTATTCTTCTCATGCGATTTGAGGTCAGTTCCTTGTACTGCAAAGACAGGGCAAACCTTTAGCGGCTTTTTCACAGCTACTAAAAGCAGTGGTCACTTGTGGGCACTCAGTTCTGCACTTCAGCCTTCTAAACTGAATGCTACAGCCAGCAGGATCAACGGTGAATGGGTGGGATGGGTTTCCTCCCACCCATCTCATCACTACAGAATTCCACCACTAGGAGGGGCTAACCTGCTTTACTTATGAGCACAAGCCCTCAATCCCACGGTAAACCCGGCAGCAATGAGGCACATGTTAGTGACACCCTTTTGGGTTGTCTTCAGTTTTATGGAACTGACAGAACCATCTTCTAATGGGACACGACATGGATACTGTTGTCTATTGAAAAATAAATAATTCATCCAGATGATGCAACCGAGCTCCGATACCACTGTAGGATGGCATCACACGTGATAATTTACCATAGATTTTTTTGGTCTGCATTTAAAATAAGAGCCGGTTCAATTATAGCTTGCAGGATGGAACGGTAAAATTAATTGTTACAGACACGTTGGAACTAGGCGAGTCAGTAAATTTAGTCAGCTCTCTTGTGATAAAGAGACCTTGGCCAATGATTAAACCTTGTACCCTTTAGTCTCACAGACCTGGTAGCCTTCACTGCATGGCAGAAGGTTGCCGGGAGGGGGCAGGGGTAAAAAAAGAACACGTACAGCTAGGAGCGTAGCCCGTGCTTCGAAGCCCCTTGAAGGAGCATCACTGGGATGAATTTGAGGATCCCAAGATCCAACCTCATTTCACTGAGAGACAACTCTTCCACACCCTGATCCACCAGTCATAACTGTCTTCTATGAAATTAATATGAAGGATGCTAATCCCAGTTCCTAACAGCCCCAAGTGTACACTGCTGCCCATCGTCTCATCCCACTCAGAGTTGTTATAGTTTAGAAGATGTGTGTTCACTGGCACATTGACCTCTCTAGGATGGAGGGAAATGTGTATAATTCAATTGTCTGGGGGGGCAATTTCCCTCAGTGTTGACAAATATGGACTGGGAGTGCTGATTTCTGAGCTCATTTGAAAATCAATGTGAAAAGGGGAGTGAGGTGACTTCGCCAACAGAGTCATAAACGATCAGAGTGAAGGAATTCAACAAAGCCAGGAAGGAAATGTGCAAGAATACTTATAAATACCAGCTTCTAAAGGAGCTCTGCTGAAGAACAAGTCTAAATAACCAGTAATTTTATACAGATTTTCTCTCCAGCTGACATGGTTATGTTCAACAATTCCTCATTTCACCCTATCAGAGAGACTTTATCCTGTAGTAAACATGCAAATTTGGTTGCACAGGCAGTGACTCTCCAGTGCCATGCAGGTGATGGCTCTTTCCGTGCTCATTCAAATACCTCTACCTCCAGCACCCCTCGGGCAGCAGCTTTTAACCACTTATTACTCCCCCCCTCAAGGAAATAAACCTAACCTTGTCAATCTCTCCTCCAAATGATAAATTTTCTGCCCAGGTAACATCTTCATAAACCTATGTATTCTCAAGTGTTTCCTCCTTCTGGTGACTGTGGGCTAGCCATTGTTTCCCCACTCTCACGTTCAATGTTTTGGCAAGTAGTCCAATAGCTTCTCAACCACTTCACATACCGATCGACAACCTACAGTTGGGGACGCCAATGCCCCTCCAGTTCTCTACACTTCTGAGTATCCTAACCTTTGCTGTGTGCTCCCTTGGTTTGGTTGCCCTCTCCAAACGAATTACCACACACATCTCAAGACTGCTTCTTTGGTGGCATCCAAGTGCATTGTCACTATCACCTACTCTAACAATTTGAGTACCCTCAACATGTCTCTTCATTGTGGTCCTTACAGTTAACATGTAAGATATACCAACTATTAAGTCCTGCACAATACCACAGCCGCTAGCCCTCCAGTTATTCGAACTGCCATCAACCATTACCATTTGCTTTTTCTCACTGAGCCAATTTTGAATGCAACACATCATTTTCCATTGGATTCTGTAAGCCTTGACTTTCTTAATTGATCTGCCAGGTAGGACTTTGTCAAATGCCTTGCCAGTACCAAGCTAGAACAGAGGCCTGTTCCCATGTAAAATTAAAATCCAATCCAAAAGACTTGCAATTTATTTTGATATGTGACCAGATCTGAACTGCAGAACTGGGTCCTGTTGGTCTGGATTTAGAATGAAGCCACACACTGACAAAGCGCCCACTGCACTATCACAGCCCCATCACATCCCATAGTACTGAGCCACAACTTTTAAAGAGCTGACCTGCCACAACTTGACCCAAACCAGAAGGCTTATATTTGTTGTGATACACCAAGTCTGATCTCAACCAACACACATCATTGGGATCTTGAGGCTTGCGCAGACTGCACACACTTCAATAACCTCATCAATCCTCCTTATTACTTCCCCAAAAAATTCAGTCAAGTTAATGGCACACAATTTTGCCTTGACAGATCCCTGCTGATTGCTCTGATAGATCAGTGTGTCTCTTAATGCTTCAGAGATTTTCTCCACCATGTGAGAGGTTGACTGACCTGTAGTTACTTGCTCCACCACTTATCTCCATCACACCAACAACCTTCTAAGTCCTCTAGCATCATGCCTGTTGCTAAGGAGGATTGGAAACTTATGGTTTGGCAATGTACTGTTCCTATCCCTGTGGCTTTTAAAGCCTTTGATACAGTTAATCTGGCCTGGTTAATGATGCTAAGACCCCTTACCTGTCATTGCTCTCCCTCCCTCACACACAGGTAGACCAATGGCACTCAAGCCTACTCTGTTGATCCATTTGTGGTATCGACTCTACATAGCTGACCGAAAATCTTTGTTTATCAAGGAACTTCCAGGTTCTGCCTTAAAAAATATTTAAAATCTCTGCTTCAACCTCACAACAAGGCAGAGTTGCAAAGAATCATGATGCCTGAGCCAAAAAGAATTGCACCAACGGTGCCTTGTTGATAAAACCCTCATCCGTTGAAGAGTGATCTTTGGATGTAGGTTCTCACACACGAGGGTGCACCCTCTCCATATTCACATTGTTGAGAAGCCTCAGTCCAACCCTAGACTCCAGGACACGTAAAGACCAACCTGCCCATCCCTTTCCCGTATGGTAATGGAGTCTGCAAAACCTTGTCCAAACTACTTCCAGTGCATTACTAAAAGAGATACACACTACTCCGTCAATGTCCTATAAAACTGAAGCATTTATTTTCCATTTTGTATTCAATTCCCAAACAGTAAAATTCTGCTACCTTTTGTAATTGCTTGCTGTACAGGCTGACTAACCTTTCATGTATCATGCACAATAATAACCAAGTCCTTCTGCATCTAAGAGCTTTGTAATCACTTTGATATTTTTGTATTTTTCCCAGAAAAAGGCAACTTTGCTTTTTCTTTCACTATAGTCTATTTATCAGACCCTTCCCTACTCCCCCTCAACCATTTCAGTATCCTTTTCTAGCCTCTATGTTATCCCCACAACTTACTTCCATTCCTGATCTCGTGTCTTCAACAAATTTAGCAGTCATACCTTCAGACCTTTCATTTAATAAATTGTAGAAAGTTGAAGCCCCAGCACCAAACCCTTTGACAATCCCCTTGTTACACTACCAAGCAGAAAGACCCATTTACACCTACATGTTGACAACTAATCTTCCATACACACCAGTATGTTGCCTCCTACACCATGAGCTTTCACTTACACAATGATCTCCCTCCCTAATTCTATTTTACTTTTTCTAATCTTTCAGTCCTTCACATTCTTCCTGCTTCTAGCCTTCACCACTTTGGAAAAGAATGATGCAAAGTTTTGCCTACTTTGTCTCCCATCCAGTCTGCCTTAGCACATGACCATTCCTTTGCTCATCATTTACCTTTCATCTATTTATTAATAGTCTGGGGGCACTCGTTTCAATTTATCTCCTATTGCTTTGTTATAATCCCTCTCTGCCTTCTTAATCCTTCTTTAAAAATTTCACTTTGCACTACTAGGTTTCAGTCGTGTTGAGTCCTCAGTGCCTGTCAAAAGCTCACCTCTTTTGACTTATCTACCTTGATCTGTTCCATGGTGGTCCTGGGGATTGAGATTTAGGAGCTTCTCTTTTTCCTTCCTTTGGACTGCACACCTATTAACTCTTCCCAAAATCTCTCCTGCTCCTCCTACACTGACTATTGACACGGTTTGTGGATTGGACTCTACGTACCACATTACATGTGTTTCTGGTTACTCTTTTTTTATTGCTATTTTGTGCATTTTTGAGCAGGGCAGACTGGCTCTGCAGCCTAAAGTCAACGAAAAATTGAACCTAACTGAACTGAACAGTCCTAGACATTTTCAAGGACTCTGTGGTTTGACGTTTTACATTCTGCATGTTTTTCACTCATTTTTTGCTGTTTGCCCAATTTGTTCTTTTTTTTTGCGAGTTGGATGCTCAACGTTTTATTTGAGCGGGTTTCATGGTGTTTCTTTGTTTCTGTGGGAAGAAGAATCTCAGGCTTGTATGCTGCATACAAACTTCGAGGATGATGTACTTTGACTTTGCTAAAAATATCCTCAAGCAGGGGAATAGAAGCTTCTCGGGCTTCCAGTTGGGTAAAGCTATCAGTTTTAACTGATGTCTTGATGACAAACTCTGCCATCTTCATCAGGGATGAAGCTTCGATCTCACTTTGGCCAAATTTTATATCCCACTTAGGGAAACAGTCTTTACTCCAGTTACACTTAGCTCTGAGTCTTTGTCCTTCCTCATTCCCATACTAAAGCTAGCTGCTTCCAAAATAATCTCGCACATCCGCTCCTAAATACGCAGTTCTATTCCTGCTCCTTCTTTTGTAGGCTTACTGCATTCTAATTAAAGTAGATCACTTGAATGTATTTAAGCATGTTGTGCTTTCTATACCCTTAATAACATTACTGTTCCAGTTATTGTTAGGATAACAAATTACCTACAGTCACGTGCAAAAGTCTTAGGCACATATAAAAAAAATCTGTAAAGTGAAGATATTTTCAAAAATAATGAAAAGTTTCTAAATATCAAAAAAGTTACTATAAAGAGCAGTAAAGAGCAAAAAACTAAATCAATCTGACCACCCTTTTGCATTTAAAACTTCATCAATTCTCTTAGACACGCTGTCGTACAGTTTTATAAGGAAATCGGCTGGTAGGTTGCTCAAAGCATCTTGGAGAACTTGACACCGTTCTGCAGATATTGACAGTCTCACTTGCTTCTGTCTCTCCAGGTAATTCCAGACAGCCTTGATGATGTTGAGATCAGGATCTGTAGAGGCCATACCATCTGTTGCAGAATTCCTTGTTCTTCTTTTCGCTGCAGGTAGTTCTTTATGACCTTGGCCTTGTGTTTGGGGTCACTGTCCTTCTGCAGAATGAAGATTAGACACCTCAGTAATAGTATTGTGTAATGAATGAGAATCTGCTTGTACTTGTCAGCATTGAGAATTCCATTAATTCTGACCAGATCACCAATTCTCTTTTGTAGAAATGCAGCCACAAACCTATAGGGAACCTCTGCCGAGCTTCATTGTTGGTTGCAGACACTTTTCCATGTAGTGCTCTCCAGCTCTTCTATAGACAAACTGCTTCCTGTTTGAGCCAAAAATTTCAAATTTTGACGTCAGTCCAGAGGACCTGCTGCCAATGTTCAGCACCCTAGTCCTTGTGTTTTTGTGTGTAGATGTAGTCTCTTGGCTTTGTCTCCACTTTGGAGGAATGGCTCTTTGGCAGCATCGCTTCTATGAAGACCATTTCTGACAAGACTTCTCCGAACCGTAGAGGGGTATCCTTGAGTTCCAGTGGTTTTTGAGAGTTCAGAGCTGATAGAAGTGGTGGACTTCTGATTTTGAAGAGACATCGGTTTAATGTATCTCTCATCTGTTGCACTCAGTTTCCATGGTTACCACCGTATTTCTGGTCCTCAACCTTGCCCATTTCTTCAAGCTTCAGAAAGCCTGGATAGCACATCTTGAAACTCCTGTCTGCCACAAAATTTGTGCTTGGGAGTGACGTTGCAGAGCAGGATGACCACCTTGTGTCTTGTGGCTGTGCTCACCTTTGCTGTGGTGTAAGAACTGATGATTTGAAGGTTAAACTGTCACACCTGGTACACCCTCACCTTTTAGTTGGGTTGTCCTTCGCCCAATTTGATTCCTTCTACACCCATTTCTATTTCAATTAGTTTAGTTAATTCAACTCGATATGTCATTGATCATTCGCACCTGGTTGTTATCTTTGTTTAATCATGAATGGGCTATATACCTATAGAGTAAACATGTTTTTATTTGTGAAGTGGTCTATTACTTAATATTACCTAATAACTATTACTTAATATGTTACTTTCTTTAACAAAGTACAAACGTTTTTCTGTAACATTTAATTTTTTGGAAAATGAATGTTTGGCAATCTAAAATTTGCTCTTTTCTACTGACATGGTAATGCAGAAGATAAAGAATAAACATTTAAAACAGAGTTTATATAAATACATCCAGGGTGCCTAAGAGTTTTGCACAGTACTGTACCTCTTGCCTATCTGATTATTCGTCAGCCTGCTACTGTTGAGGGCTGACAAAATCAATGTGATGCTCCTTTACACTGCAACCCACACTCCTCGATCATCACATACAGGGACGATAGTGTTTTATTTTATTAATCAAAGTTGCTACATCTTGACTTTTTCTTTTAAAAGTCTCCTCTGAAAACCTATTTTTAATGAGCTGCCATTTCAGCCCATCTTTTACCTGTGGTCCATTAATGACCAGCAAACACTGTATTTCATACTCACCCTTATCTATCCTTGACAACATTCATCACCTCTATGTTCCATATGCTCCACATAATACTGTCACACCTCTGCCTTCTAAACCTACCGCTCCGTCTCTCAGGCTTGTTTTCTAATTCTGTCCTCAGTGCATCCAGTTTTGCTCCTCACCCTTCCAAAGTTGCTTTGCTGAGGTTCCCATCTCCCTGTCAAGCTCGTCTAAGCCCTGTCAGTGGAACAAGGAAGGGTACTGGTCACAGCCAGCGAGATGAAGTAAAGGAACTGACGACAGAACGTAGAATAGGACAGCGCTTGTGCAGGTCTTTCAGCCTCTAGTGTTCAGGAGAACCAATTAAATGAGGAATCAAATGCCCAACTAAACTAATCACCTCTGCCAACGGTAGCGTAGCTTAGCGTTGACGCTATTACAGCTCGGGGTGCCAGGGTTCGGAGTTCAATTCCGACATCATCTCTAAGGAGTCTGAACGTACTCCCCAAGGAATGTGTGTATTTCCTCCGGGTGCTCCGGTTTCCTTCCACAGTCCAGAGATGCACTGGTTAGCAGGTTAACTGGTCATTGTAAATTGCCTCATGATTAATTTAGGGTTGAATCAGAGGTTGTTGGCGGTTGTGGGATGGCACAGCTTGAAGGGCTGGAAGGGCCTATTCTGCACTGTATCTCTAAATAAAATATCCTATCCTTCCATTGCTTGCACATTCATGTGTCTGTCTGAGAACCTCTTGTGGACCTCTGTAATATTTGTCTCCGTCACCACCACTGGCAGTGTATTCCAGACATCCACCTCCTTCTGTGTAAAACATCTTGCCCCTTGCATCTCCTTTGAACTTACCCCGCCTCATCTTAAATGCACGCCCTGTAGTATTAGGCACTTCATCCCTGGGAAAAAAGATACTAGCTGCTTACTCGATGTGAGCCTCTCATAACCTCATAAATTTCTATCAGATCTCCCCGCAGCCCCCACCACCGCAGAGAAAACGCCCAGGCTTGTCCAACCTCTCATTACAGCACATGCCCTCCAATCTAGGCAGCACCCCGGAAAACCTCTTCTGCACCCTCCCCAAAGCCTCAACGTCCTTCCTATAGTGGAGCCACCAGAATTGAATACAATACTCCGATGTGACCTAACTGGAGTTCTATAAAGCTGCAACGTACCTTGATGCTTCAACTCAGTTCCTCAACTAAAAGGCAAGAATACCATATGCCTTCTTTATCATCTTACCAATATGTGTAGCCACATTCAGGGAGGTGTAGCAACTTTTAAGGGGGATCCCAATTCCTCTGGAATTTAAAGCCCTCGCTTCTGCACTAGTTCCTCAACCATCCTGCCCTTTCTGTATTTAAGCAGGGTGAAAGGATGCTTCAGAGGATAACCTACTTGCTGATGATATGGTGCTCTTGGTGCCAATTGGGAGTTAGCAGTTTCTTTTCAGTACTTTCTGCATCTATGTTGTAAACTTAACAGAAACAAAATGTTGATTATGAAAAACCAGAATGAAGGGAAAATCTGAAAATAGTTCACCTCAAACATCAACAGTTTGACACTTTTAAACTTCATAAATAAAGTGTCAACATAACCCCAAAATTGTTCTTTCAGTCCTGAGATTTAATAATCACATGAGATCAGAGCTTCGACATAACTATCTTTTGGGGGAGATCTGGTTGTCACAGTCTAGGAAGGATGTGAGGGTCTGGGGGTGTATATAGAGAGACCTCCTGACTTCAGCTCTCTAAGGTTCAGTTGCAGCAATTGGGGTTGTTGCTCTTGAAGCAGTGAAGATTAAGAGAAGGTCAGTTCTGAGGTGTGCAAAATTCTGGTTGGCTGAGCTTGGGTTAACAGAGAGGAGCACTCAATCCAAATAACCAAGAGGCAGAGATTTAATATTTTGCGTAAAAGATGCAAGTAAAAGTAATCTGGAGTTATGTTGATGCAGAATTCATGGATACAGAATCGATCAGTGCCTTCAGATGGGAACTGGATTAGCGTTTGCTAATGGTAATATAGTAAAAAAAAATGGGAACAATGGGATTGCTCCACCAGGGGACAGCACAGATTTGATGGACAAAAATTATTTGCACACAGAAGGAGATCCTGTGGTTCTACTTCTCCCTCTAGGTTGAGGCACAGCACCTCCCTCCCCTTACCCCTTGAAGCTTGGTTTCAGTTGGCAATTGATCCTTTTAACCCTATGAAAGTAGCATAGGACTCCACCACACTGATGGAGACTTACCAGCCCCAGATGAAGTGAAAGTTCCCAGCAAGGAACAATTGAACCTTAGATTTGCAACAACCTCAAATATTTAATGAGACTAAAAAAAAAGCTTGTTTGGTAATTTATTCCCAAATAAGAAAGCAAATCATAGCAACGCAGACCATCCTATTAAGTATGAGATGAATTAATTTATTTGGGTGAACATCATAAGGGAAATTAAACTCCTGGGCACAAAATGTACCAATGGACCTTAACAGAAGACAGTAATATGGTAGGACTAATCAAAATAGGACATACATGGTAAATGGTAGGGCATTGAAGAATGCAGTAGAACAGGGGGATCTAGGAATAATGGTGCATAGTTCCCTGAAGGTGGAATCTCATGTGGATAGAGTGGTGAAAAAAGCTTTTGGTATGCTGGCCTTTATAAATCAGAGCATTAAGTATAGTAGTTGGGATGTAATGTTGAAATTGTATAAGGCATTGGTGAGGCCAAATTTGGAGTATTGTGTACAGTTCTGGTCACCGAATTATAGGAAAGATGCCAATAAAATTGAGAGAGTACCGAGGAGATTTACTGAAATGTTGCCTGGGTTTCATCTCCTAAGTTACAGAGAAAGGTTGAACAAGTTAGGTCTTTATTCTTTGGAGCGTAGAAGGTTGAGGGGGGGACTTGATAGAGGTATTTAAAATTATGAGGGGGATAGATAGAGTTGACATGGATAGGCTTTTTCCATTGAGAGTAGGGGAGATTCAAACAAGAGGACATGAGTTGAGAGTTAAAGGGCAAAAGTTTAGGGGTAACATGAGGGGGAACTTCTTCACTCAAGAGTGGTAGCTGTGTGGAACGAGCTTCCAGCAGAAGTGGTGGAGGCAGGTTCGATGTTGTCATTTAAAGTTAAATTGGATAGATATACGGACAGGAAAGGAATGGAGGGTTATGGGCTGAATGCAGGTCATTGGGACTAGGTGAGAGTAAGAGTTCGGCACGGACTAGAAGGGCCGAGATGGCCTGTTTCCGTGCTGTAATTGTTATATGGTTATATGGAATACTTTCCATACTACCAACATGACTTTTCTCAATCTAAACACCCTAATGATTTTTCTTTACATAATCTCTGGATAAAAGTCCATTTAGGAGCAGTTTCACACTCATTAATCATATGGTATGAAAAGAAAAGCTGTTCAGAGCGCCATGGAGAGACAGTGCAGAACTGTCAGTCTTCATTTGGATTTAAATAAACGGAACACATGAGAGCCTCTCTCATCTTCAACTGGTTATCATCAGCTGGGTAGGAATTCCTATTAATCAAAGTGAAAACGATTCCTCAGTGGAAAAATATATAATTAACTCTATTAACTAGCGAAAATTTCAGGGTGGATGCAAGGGGCAAGAAGAAAGTGAATAGTTGTACATGTCAGCATTTACTGACGGTGGTGGGTCACAGCGGGAGGAAAAGCTGCACTCCACTGAAGATCAATAGAACGGATGACAGGGTGACCTGGACTGTCACCTTAACGTTAAAAAAAGGGGCCAAGCAAGGAAGGGCATGAGATAACGAACTGTGGCAGATTAGCAGAGGTGTTACACACAATTTTTCAATGTCCTTTCAAAGCATTTGCATATTTCCAGGGGCGATAGTCAAGAGTTAAACACAGCAAGGAAACCAGCAATTTGTCCATCTACGTCCATGCTGATCCGTGGGCACCCATCTGTATTGTCCCCATCTCCCAGCATTAGGTCCACAGCCCTCTATGCCTCGGTGACTAGTCACTTACTAAATGCTGTCATTGACTCTTCTTCCACTGCTCGCTCCAGCAGTGTAATCCATGCACTTGCCACTCCGTGTGGAGAGGATTCCCTGAAGATCCCCACTAAATCTCTTACCCCTTATCCTCAGCCAAGGGTCAACATAGCCCACAGTTTATACTACCTATATACCCCTCATGATTTTATATACCTCAATCATGTTTCCTCTTGACTTCCTCTGCTCCAGAGAAAACAGACCAAGACACCCCTCTCCAGTGTCTCCTTGTAATTGAATTGTTACATCCTGGTGAGTATTCTCTGCATCCTGTCCTGTTCCATCACATCTTTCCTGTAGTGTGGTGACCAGAACTTTCCACAGTAATCCAACCGGCATCTGACCAATGTGCTCTAAAGTTAGAGATGGCCTCCCTGCTCTTGTATTCAATACCCCAGCTTGGGAAAGCCAACATCCCATATGCTTTGTCAATCATCCTAACTACCTGTAACACCACCTTCAAAGGACCTTTGGATCTGCAAGCAAGATCCCTCCGTTTCTCAATACTCTCATGACTTCATCGTTCATGATGTCCTAGTCTCAGTAGTGCTCCTAAATGGATTTTTCTGGATTCAACTCCATCTGCAGTCTATTTCACTGACACAGAATGATCACCCTGTGGCCCTGGCCTGCACTCCACACTATCAACAACTCTGCCAATCTTAGGGTCATCTGTGAACTTGATAACACTTCCCTATAGCTACATCCACATCATTCATGTGTATTACAAACATCAACAGTGCCAGTACCAATCCCTGTGGAACACCACTGATCACAGGCATCCAATCTATCAACACCCCCTGTCTCCTGTTGTCGAGCTAATTTTCGATCTGATTTGCCTACTTGCCCTGGACCCCCATGGACCCTTACCTTTTTGACCAGACTTCCACATGGGGCCTTGTTAAGGGCCTTACTGTAAACCGTATCTACAGCATGACCCCCAATAATACAATCTAACCTTAATCTATTCAAAAATTTTAATCAGACTATATCGGCCTTTAACTGTCCATACTGTGGCTTGCTGGATCTAAGCTCTGAACTTGTTTGTTATTCAGGAACTATCTGATGCAAGTTTTATACCTGAAATTCCTCAACATCCTCCTTCAACTTCCCTCAAAATTTCCATTTTTGTTCCAACATACATAATCCTTCTGTACAATATTTAAGCTACCCTGAGGTTTCTGATTAGAGGCATGTGTTGTACTATCCTGCTTTAAAATCATCTTCCTTCAACTTTTCTACATCCTATCATTACTGTTTACCTCATCTCTTCCTTGTGAAATAGCAATCACATTATACTAGGTTTCACAAGCAGAAGACACCATAAATGGAGCAGAAATTGAGAGGATTTCACAGTTTCAAAGGAATTTAGGTCAAAGTACTGAAAAAGCTAAGAGACTAAAACACAAGTCTCCTAGATCCTATATTCCAGAGTTGTAAAGTTCACAACTGCAGAGATAGCAGAGGCACTAATGATGACCTTTCAGAATTCCCTAAATTCTGGAATAGTACTGGACGAGACTGGACAGTAGCACGTGTCGTGCCACTATTTAAGAAATAAAGGAGAGACAAAATTAGGAATAATAGATCAGATCACCTGCCATCTGTTCCCAGCACAGGGCTAGAATACATTACTAAGAGGGCTGGAACTCTACACACTGAAAGTCGTAAAATTAATCGTGGTGGAACAACCAAATTTAGTAAATCTAAGCATTTTGACAATGTAACTAATAGTGTAGATAAGAAAACCAGTGGACTTCCAAATGTCAGTGCTGTGTAGATTGACTAGACTGATTCCAGGGGTGAGTGATATTCTCTTTAAGAAAATCTCACATGTTATAACTTACAGTAAAGGTTCCTATGGTTAGGGGCGAACTAACACGGACTGATAATTGATCAAATATAGAAAACTATGGAATTAAAGGGGTAATTTTCAGGTTGGAGGATTTTAACTATGGGGATATAGCAGGGAGCACTCATGGGAGCTCAGCTGTCTGCAATTTGTATTCGTGACCTACATGAAAAGACACAATGCACCATGTCCAAGCCTGTCGTAGGCAGGTGGGCACTCAAGCTGATGAGGGAATCTAATGCATTTCTAAAGGCATAAACAGTTAAATCAATAGGCAAGAGCGTGGGGAATATGTGCATTTATGCAACTCTGTTGGAGGAACAGACAGCAGATTTAGAAAAACAGTGAGAAGTCAGTTAAAATTTTGGTGTTCAGAGGAATCTTGGTGAGCTGGTTCAGAAAACAAACATCAAACTGTTAGGGAGGCAGACAGTACTTTGGCCTTGGCCAAACGGTGCTTAGAGTACCAGATTGAGGAAATCCTGCTGAGATTGTACCAGGTTTAATCAGACCTCCTTCAGTGTTTCTCCCTGCACTTACCGGCCATAGATCCACAGTGTGGACTCACTTGATTGATTCCTGGGATGAGTGGGACGTGACACTGTGACACTGATGAACCTCTCATCACAGCGCTAAGCAGTATTGCATCCGTATTGTACTGTCTCAGTACTTCTATATTTGTGTGTTGTAGCACTTTTTTTATTCACAGTTATTTTGTAAATAACACTATTCTTTGCATTTTTGGTCAGATGCTAAATGCATTTCATTGGCTTTGTATCTGTACTTGGCACAATGACAATAAAGTTTGATCTAATCTAATCTAATCTAATCTAATGTTTTATAAGGAAAGATTGATTGATACAAGCTAGACATTGGAAGAACAAGAGGCAATCCCCACTGAGACATAGAACAGTACAGCACAGGAACAGGCCCCTCAGCTCACAATGTTGAGCTGAACTAATTAAACCAGTAATTAAATGCCTAGTTAAACCAAACCTTTCTGCTGACACAATGTCTATATTCCTCCAATCTCTGCAAAATCCATGTGCGTATCTGTGAACTTCTTAAACGTCTCTATCATATTCGCCTCCACGACCACCCTAGGGAGTGCACTCCAGACACCCACCATTCACCAAAATACCTGCCTCACTCACCTCCTTTGAATGCACCCCCTCTCACTTTAAAAGCGAGCCCTTTAGTTTTAAACATTTCAACCCAGGGGGAAAAGATACCAGCTGTCTAATCTTATCTGTAACCTCTCATAAACTTACAAACCTAGAGGGGCTGACAGGAGGAGACGATTCTTTTAACTGGAGAGTTCACAACCAGGTGCATGGTTTCAATGTAAGGGATCTCTAGAGGAGACTATTGATAAAGAGGAGAAATTTCTTTATGCAAATGTTTGCATGTCTTCATAACTGTTCGCTTTGAGGTGGCTCTAGATGTTTAGTCATTGAATATATTCAAGGCTGAGGAGTGTAGATTTCCTTTTGGGGACCAGTGGAATCAGAGACTGAGTGGGAAGGTGAATGTGAGGCACACGTGCAGCTATGTTCTTATTGAATAGTGGAGCAGGTTCAAAAGGCTGTGCTCTGGTTCCATTTCTGGATGTTGAGTTCCCCAGAATCCCCAAATATCAAGGGACCTTTCAAAAGAAATGACTAAGCTTCTCTCTGAATGCCAGAGAGTAGGCAGTCTATTTCAGACCACTCTTGGCTTTCAACACAGACCATTTTGCCCCATCAAATCTGTGCCGGATCACAGCACAATCACATTCCCTGACTGATGCTCATCTCCCTAGGTTTGTGTCAATTCTACCGGGGGGAGTTTACAGTGGTCATTTAGTCCACCTGCCCAAACGTCTGTGGGATGTGGGAGGAAACAGAGCCACAAGATCACACGGAGAACATCCAATATCCAGATGAAGGGCACCAGAGGTCAGGACAGGACAGGACAGGAATTCTGAAGCTGTGAGGTAACACCATGCCATTCTAAGGTGCCTACTACCTTGGAGCCTTTACCAGCCTGGCTGCTCTCGGTGACTTTTACATTTGTTTTCAACTGTCAGAAGAAGCAAGGATGGGACAGTTTCTCTATTCACAAACAGAGCATAAAATAACACAGCCAGGAGATAACCTCTTCCAGCCCAGGTTAGATCAAAGCTATTCTTGGAATGTTCCTACTAACAAGCAACTGGCTTATGAAAGACAAATGAAGACTATCGACTATTCCAATCCTTATCAGGGATAGTTGAGCTCTGCCCCCTTCCTTAATAAATTGGCTTATATAGCCAATCTGGTAGTACTTGGAATTGTACAATGATCTGAGCAATTGCACTATTACAAGCACAGGGTGTAACTACACTTCCAGAGTCAAGTAGCTGATTATTTGAGTCTCACTGGAAGTTCATTAAAAAAAACAAGGCGTGTATTTTAGAAACTGACTCTCAAGCTATGGGTTGGAGCCCTCTAAACAGGTCAGTTAAATTCGCCAACATATTTTGCAAATAGCTTGGTCTTGGAAGCAGTCCTAGAAGCACCCTGGGCAGGAGAGGTTTTTTTTGAAGAAAAAAAAACATGCACAAACATGCACACAAATGGACAAAATAATTAGATACTTACCACATTCATTGCCTGGATTCAAGAAAAGCACATAATTAATGGGAATGAACACAAATTTTCATTCAGTTAATCACAACAGTGAAACCTGCCCAGATTATCTTTTTTTTTCAACAATTCCTTCTGAGTAAGGGGGTTAAATTGAGCTCACACGATAGCTTTGTACAATGGGACTATACCTTGTTCGAGCAGGCATGTACTAACACCCACAAGGCAAAATCAGTCATTGGTTTATGATACTTGTATCAAGATTAAACTAAAACTCCAGCTCAAACTCTCTGCTTGGATGATGATACAAGTCATGCTTATTTGGATTAGATGTTTACTAAAAAAATTATGTTGCCTTCTAGAGTGAAGATTTTGTATTTTATATAGCTGTTCCCTCCCCTGTTAATACTTTATTACTGAACATTCCTATATTCAGATAACTGATATCAAGTCTCATAAAAGGCATTCTACATGAAACACTAGGACTTGATAAGAGGAATATTTCAGCAAATGCCTGTTTTTGTTTAATAACAAACTTAAATGATCTGGCCTCAGCACCACTTTTAAAGATTTTTTTGATGTCATTGTGCATTAGGGCTGGAATGATTTTGCACTGTCTTCAACTCAAGCTATATTTTTATCTTCAGTTATAATGGAGTTTAATATTTCTGTACAAGGAGTTGGTGACCTTCTTGATGATACCTGCAGAAAGGTTTAATTGGTGATCTGATTCAAACAGCTTGCACCAGCTAGTTCTGTGGACTAAAAATCTTAAGCATTGGTTCAGTATTACAGAGGAATGTTTCTAAGCAGGTTTCACTGGATAAACGAAACAAAATGCAATCAATAGTGGTGAGAATTTTTCAAACATGCATGATAAATATCTTTTAGGAATCCTATTAATTCTATAGGATATTTTTCTTTAAAGATGTTCAAAGTTTCAATAAATCTGATCCAAATGAACAACTGAAAAGTGGGAACAGGTCTGAGTTGGCAGCGTATTGTCTGTAGGGATTAACTTGCACTTGGGAGCACTGGCATTCCAACTCCACCCTCATTCTCTCGTCCATTTTCAACATAGGGGCTGCAGCAAAGTCCTCAAAAATAAACAGGCAAAGGCCACAAGAAGTCCCCACCTCCCAGTTCGCTGCTGACCAGTCCCCTGGATGAAGGTGCACTCTTTGACAGTCACTGAATCACCATTTCGCATTTAAGACTTCTACAGATCTATACCCCTGGTTCTTGCCGATAGGTCAATGATTCCATTTCCTAACATTGTTTTTAATTTTGCTGGAGATGACTATTCACTTTGGAATTGAATAGCTTCATGCTAATGTTGAGGCAGCAATTAGTTGAAGAGTGAAATAGCAGTAAAGGTACAAATTGCTCTACTTTGAAATGAATTTAGTTTTGCATCAGTTAATCTGAACTGGACTAATTTCAAGGTAATCCTGAATGCTACAATCTCATTGAGTGCAGAAGTGACCTTGTCAATGAAAGCTTTAGGCTTTTGCTTCATTTAGTTAAAATGAAGTGACTTGCATTTGTATAGCACCTGTTTCTCAACACTTCAAACTACTGAGTAATTATTTTTTGTTGTTGCAGCCACTGTTGTCTCGGCAAAAATGGCAGCTACCTTATACAAAGCAACAGCCCCAAAACGGAAACAATGAAACTGATGACCATATCCTCATCTTCAAATGACATTCAATTAAACCTTTCAACAGAAACTGACTTATTCTCTTCTGAAGGACAACACACTATAATGATGCAGAACTTTATCCAAAGTTAACAATAAACACTAGAGTAAGGGGTGAACCCAGTAACTCCCAACACAGTACAAGACCATTACTGAGTGGATACCACAGAACTAGATACAGTAATGGATATAAGTGCTCTGGATTGTATCAAGCAACTTATACTCTGGGATTTAAGGTTTTCCATGCAAGCTTCACTACCTCTGGGGGCTCTTTGAGTCCTGTAAAGTTTTAGAATTATTTTCAATTGGTGTTACTGTTAATGGGTCCAAACAATAAGAGAGATTTATGACCATTTCTTTCCACTTAATGTCTGGTGAGATACTTTACTGTTCAGTCCAATACAAATACCATTGCTCCTGCCATTGTCCTCTCTCCCCATCTGCTTGCTACTGTGCTGAAGACAATTGATCTAAAATTATTGGGAAATGTGCCATAGGATACCAAAACCGTCTAGTAAAGACTTTATTGCATCTTTACAGCAAAGGTAGTACCTCATTGGAAAGGTCACTCACAAGGGCAGCTTCAAGTTGGTTTCTCCTACCAAGTCCAGTGGTTGCCCTTCATATTGACTTGCGGTATCACTTGTCACCATCAGGGACAGCATGTCCTGATGAAGAGTCTCGGGCCGAAACACCCACTGTTTATTGTAGAAGCAGCCTGGCCTGTTGAGCTTCTCCACCCTTTGGTGTAGGTTGCTCTGGATTTCCAGCATCTGCAGTACCTTCTCTGCCTGGCATTTATTGCCCATCTTCCATTGCTCTTGAAATCAGTGGCCTGCTGCCTTCTTGAAATCTGCCCAGGATAGTGCTATTAGAATCTGAATTCAAGAAATCGCACCCAGAATCTTCTCCAACCTGGGATCCCCACTAGTAGCCTATCGTAAGCTGAAGAGAATTGGTCAAATAAAAGAAATGGGGAATACGGCCAAGTGGTGAGCACTTCAAGGCTGAAGTCATACCAATGGCTGGAAATGTAGTTTGCAGCAACTTTCCTGCAGTGGTCACTACTGTTCACTTTTGAGGCTACAACCAATCAGCGCTGACAGCTAAGGTCACGTCTCCATTGTCCCTCACAGTCAGGACCATTCTCTTGCCCGCCTTATCACAGACATTGGTTCAGGCTGGGTAAGTAAACATTTTGTCTCAATGGGCCATTATTGAGCCTTATAACTGCATCCATAACCATTGAACTGAATATGCATACTTAAAACACAAAATGTTACAGATTTCAATGTAGCCTTTGGCTTATTAATGATGTTGAATTATTGAAGGATGACACCCTCTGTGGTTGTTGTTGGTGGTAGCAGCGGCGGGCTTGGGCGGATAATAGTATTGCCGTTGAATATCCGTGCAAACAGGTAGAAATTGCACGAGGAGGAAAAGCGTGGATGATGAAAATTTTGAAAACTGAAGATACTGGAAATCTAAAGCAAAATCAGAGGCTGCAAGCGGAACCTTTGTTTGCCACCAAAGCCCGGCAAATTTCTACAGGTGTACGGTGGACAGCATTCTGACTGTCTGCATTGCCGCCTGGTATGGGAGCTTCAATGCACAGGATGGAAGGAGGCAGCGGGGGGGTTTAAAATTCAGCCAGCTCAGGCATCAAAAGGTGATGCCCTCAAGACGGGGCCATCCATCATTAAGAACCATCGTCACCCTGAACATAGCCTCTTCTCCTTACCATCATTAGGGAGGAGGCACAGGAGCCTGAAAACCCACATCAAAGCTCTAAAAACAGCTTCTTCCCCTCTGCCGTCACATTTCTGAACAGTCCATTAACTTTATCTCATCTTTTGGACTATTTATGATTATTGTAACTTGAAGTATTTCTTTTACGACTTGCACTGTGCTGCTGCAACAAAACAAGAAGTTTCAGGACATTGGACGGTGATAATAAACTTGAGTTTGGGCTCTGGACTAAGAGAGGTGGTCAACACTTTGGGTCTATGACCCTTTGAGTGAAGTGTTCAGAAAGATGTGCTGAGACAGTGTGGAGGTAAATGGACCGCACTCACTGGACAGGCAGGATAAACAATACAGGGATTACCATATGAAGAGGTGCGTGGTCCAGTTGCACACTGACTGTCGGACTTCCAAGCTCTCATTAAAAGTCTGGCCAAGGCAACCCAGCAGTGAGTACTGCTACTGCACTCTTTATGGAACTCCCCGCTGCTCCCAAGACACAGGCTGCTGTGTTCCAGTGTAGCTAATCTGAGAGCTGGTGTCAGCCTGTCAAGAAAGCTCCTTGTAAGGCAAATATTTCCCATTCAACACTGCAGTGTATTTATTGAAACAAGTGCAGTTTTTGTTTATACAAGATAAAATTACAGGCCAAATAAATCATGGGCAACTGGGCATGGTTTATAAAAAATATCTCGGATTTAGCGCTGTGTTAGATGACGTGTTAACCCTTTGCGTGGGTGCACCATGTGCTGAGCACGGTGTCCCTGTGAATGACTGCAGATCAGATGCAACAGCAGTTACTGTAAACAGCTGCATACTCACTTGACTGAGGTCTAATGTTCTGTTTATAATGGGTACAAATTCACTCCAGGGAGGGAATTGACCAAGCCCTCTCTGCACAGGGCCAGTAAGCATTTAACACACAAGCTACCTGCTAGGTTTAGTCCCTGGGAATCTAGTAGCATTTCTGCTATATGAACAGATAATATTGAGAGCTTGGGTATTTAAATGAAATCTTAATGCAAAAGATGCTGTTGGGTATCGGTCATTTAATGCTGATGGGGCGGGGGGGGGGTTGGTTAGTGTTATAATGGTTAGATAAGGTGCAGGCTCCCCAGACTGTGTCAGGTTACTTTCCCTAATTATTGACTCTAACCGCACGATGGCGGAGATCAAGGACACCTCATTCATCAATGTTTCGGCGATCTCATTGCAACATACAAAACCCTTACAAGGCAAGAAGGCTGGAAGCTGAGAGAATGTTTCACCTGGTGCAAGATTCTAGAATAGGGGGTACAGTTTCAGAATAAACTGTGTGCTGTTTATAACTGGAATGAGAAGATATTTCTTTGGTCAGATGGTAGTGCGCCTTGAGAGGGCTGGAGAAGCTCAAATATTGACTTTGCTCAAGACAGAGTTTGACAGATTTCTGGACATTGAGAAAATCAAGGGACGCAAGGATAGATCAGGAAAAAATATTCCCCAAGACCCAGGACAGGACAGGACTGGACAGGCCCTAGTCTCGTTGCTAACATCAGGAAGGGAATACAGGAGCCTGAGGGCACACCACACACTCAATGATTCAAAATAGCTTCTTCCCCTCTGCCATCTGATTTCTGAATGGACATTGAACCCATGAACATTATTATTTTTTTTCTTTTTGCATACTAATTTAACTATATTATATACACACATAAATATATATATATATATACACACACACACATATACATACTGTAACTTAGTTTTCATCATGTATTACAATGTACAGCCGCTGCATGACAACAAGTTTCACAACAAACCAGTGATATTAAAACTGACTTTACTCTGAATAACAGCCACCATCTCAATGGATGGCGGAGTAGCACAAGGAGTCAGGAGGCCTCCTCCTGCTCCCTTTACGGGTGTTCTTATCACTATTAAGAGGGGCAAAGGATTTGACTATATGTCAGAGAGGGTACCTCTGATCAAGGGAGACCAAATGTGTCCTTACAAGACATCGACAACCATTAACAGTGCGTCCCTATCTGCTCCAAGGTTTTTTGGTGTGTTGAGAATACATGGACACCATCAAAAATTTGCAGGAGTTTACAACCATTAAGTACTTCGTTTGTCTATTGTGATCGTGGTTCACAGGAACAGAGCATTGTCGTTATTTTAACCTTTTGGATGGGCACATTACAAGTGGTGCCAGCCATTACATGACTGGTCATATTACAAGTTTCCTTATTAGTGCCTGCAATCACACTACCGGTCATATTTCAAGTGTCCTGAGGTAATGCTGCACCAGTCTTGCCAATTGCAGGATTACCCTGGAATGAGGCTACAAGTCAGTAGTGAGTTGTGCTGGGAAAATGGGAGTAGGAAGAAGTGGGGTTAAATTACACTTCAAGATTGTTTCTCAATACACCTGGATCTTTCAATATACACAGTGACTTTCAAAACCAGGAATTTTGTATGATTTAAAATTTTGACTCAAGATGGTGGGAACAAGGGATAGATTTTCATGGGATCTTAAACTCACTACCAACTAATTTGCTTAGTTAAAAACTGAACTGTAAAGGAAAACAATGAGTTTTATCTTCAAGTTAAATCAAAATGTTAAGGTGTCATTTCCAATTGGGATCCTATACTGAATATTTTTTGCCAATGATTAACAAATGTACACAATAGAATATATGGTGGATGCTGAGGAGATCTAGAGGTTTGCTGCTACTCTGAATCTGAAGGTGGCCTTGCAGCCATCACGCTTTTGCAGGGCTCAAGTCAGGGTGTGAAGTTAACGGAACAGGCTTTATTTCAAGCCATAGACTCCGCAGCTGTCTTGACAGCACCAAAGTTTGCAACAAAGTCTGTTGCAAATTTATATCTATATTCTGAATTAAGCAACAATGAATTTATACACTGACATTTTAACATGCACAGTAATAATTTTAATATGGCAGGCAGTTGATATACATGAAAATAAATATATCTCTGTTTTATTTATTGCTATGGAATTCAGACATTGAGTATTTATAATTAAATTACCAATGACAGCCTGTCTTCCAATATCTAGACAGCTAATTTTACAAACAAATCAACTTAACCGGAGGAAAACAGCAGATTTACTTGGGATGGTTAAGCACAAGGAATCCAGCATCCGACATGAATATCCAGAGCATTTCCATAAAATGCACAGGATCATCAGGTGTGTCACCTTTTACATTTGTCACTGTGTTTATTTACTACTTTTTGCACCAATCATCTGCCAACACAGGATTATAGAGACAGATTCAATAGGAAATGCCGGATCAGGCAGTTTTGGGCAATACATACATACTGATATTGGGATTACTCAACCTTCCCTACAAACAGAGCAGAGATCAGAAATTAAAAAAGAGTGTGTTGGAAATGCTCAGCAGGCAGCATGCCGGGGGGGGGAGGGGGAGGGAACAGGGGGAGGGGGAGAAGGAGAGGAGGAGAAGGGAGGGGGAGAGGGGGAGAGGGGGAGGGGGAGAGAGGGGGAGGAGAGGGGGAGAGGGGGAGGGGGAGGGGGAGGGGAGAGGGGGAGGGGGAGAAGGAGAGGGGGAGGGGGAGGGGGAGAAGGAGAGGGGGGGAGGGGAGAGGGGAGAGGGGAGAGGGGGAGGGGGATGGGGAGGGGAAGGGGAGGGGGATGGGGGGGGAGGGGAGGGGAAGGGGGAGGGGGAGGGGGAGGGGGAGAGAACATTCACTGCTTTCAGTAGAACTTCCATTTTGTTCTGATGAAAGGCCATCAATGTCCAAAATTTATTATCAAAGTATAAATACATGTCACCATATGCAGGCCTGAGACTCGTTTTCTTGCAGGCATACTCAATAAATCCAATAACCATAATGGAATCAATCAATCAGCATGAAACGTTAGCTCTCCTGTCACCCCACATTTTCAGCAACCACAGTACTTCAGCCCTTGTAAAACAGATCAGCTCAAGAAAAGATCTTCCTTTTAGGTCAGTAACCAATTTTCTAGGATTTAAAAGCAGATATTGATACTTAGAGGGCAATGAAAAACTTGAATACTGTAGGTTAGAGACATCCTGATGTAACTGGCTGGAATTAACAAAACAATTCCATAACCAGCAGGGGGCAGCACAGTTGTGTAAAGCTATTACAGCACCAGCAATCCGGGTTCATTGTCTGCAAGGAGTTTGTATACTCTCCCCATAGCCTCAGAGGTTTCCTTTGGGTGCTCTGGCTCCACCCACCGCACATTCTAAAGATGTATAGGTAAGCAGTCAATTGGTCACCTGGGTGTAGTTGGCTGGTAAGAGATCACTGGGCCGGAAGGGCTTGTTACCATACTGTATCTCTAAATAAAAATTTAAAAAAACACAATCCAGATATCATGATGTTTATGTTTTGTTGGTGAGAAAATGGATTCCACCCATTTTAAAAAAAAGATGTTGCTGGAAACTTACCCAGCTGGGGCTCATATTTCAAGTTCATCAGCACTGATGGCTACAAAAAAAAAGCCCCTGGAAAGGCCTCTGATACATAGAAGTTATCTCCAGTGCAAGAAGCGTAAGTGAATTGTGGACACAAAATCAATGTCCCAGCACAGGCAGTTCAATTCTAATCTGGATAGCAAGTTGGTACAGGCTTTGCTTCTTATTCTGAGTGATAAATGCAGGCTGCATGCCGCACTGGTTGGGTTTCTGTGATTGGGACTGAAACAACCATTGTGCACATTGATTTTGTGGTCACACTGGCGAAACCACATGGACATTAACATCGCTGGAAGTGAACAGAACAAAACCGTCAATGCTGAAAATTGGAAATAAAACAAAATGGGTGGAACTTGCACAGTGATAGATGGAGTGGATTTTAGAGATATGTAAAACAACTTTCAGGTGCCATCTTGGGTGGAGGGGGAGAAGGAAGGAAAATTTGGTCCACTATCTAGGCAGAAGAAACGTGTTTACTTCTCAAACTTGAGATAGGCTTGGGGTTACAGTAACTCTGTTCATACACAAAACGCTAGAGGAACTCAGTATGGAAAAGGGAAACAGAGACCTTTCGTCTGGATGTCCACTGGCCATATCCATCCATAGATGCTGTCTAACCTACCAATTTCCACCAGCGTTTTTTGTGTTGCTCCAGATTCCAGCATCTGCAGTCTCCTGTGTTTCCACCTTAACCTGGCTGTTAATTGATTTATGGAGACGGAGCAGTGCTAAGTTAAATATTTAATATTTCCTGTGCAGCTTGTACGTACTTCATCAACCCTCACTTCTTCCTAGGTTCTACGTCCTAACTTTGTCTCATAGTTACAGATAATTTACTCCTACTATTGTTAGGATAATAACAATTACAAAGAAAGCATGGCAGTGCCATTACTTCCTTAGGAGTTTGCTACGATTCCGCATGACACCTAAAACTCTGACAAGTTTCTATACAGGTGTGTGGTGGAGAGTATATTGACTGGCTAGCTGCATCACAGCCTGGTATGGAAACACCAATGCCCTTGACTGGAAAATCCTACAAAAGGTAGTGGACATGGCCCAGTGAATCACGGGTAAAGTCTTTCCTACCATTGAGCACATCTACATGAAGGGTCCTCCACCAGCCAGGGCATGCTCACTTCTTGCTGCTGCCATCAGGAAGATGGTACAGGAGTCACAGGACCCACACCACCAGGGTTAGGAACAGTTATTACCCCTCAACCATCAGGATTTTGAACCAGAGGTGGTAACTTCACTTGTCCCAAAACTGAAATGTTCCCACAACCTATGGTTGCACTTTCAAGGACTCTTTCTCTCATGTTCTTGATATTTATTGAACATTTAGTATTATTAAAACTTTCTTTTTGTACTTGCACAGTTTGTTGACTTGCACACACTGGTTGGTGTGTCTTTCATTGATTATATTATGGCTATTATTCTATTATGGATTTATTGAGTATGTCTGCAAGAAAATGAATCTCAAAGTTGTATATGTTGACATCTATGTACTTTGATAATAAATAAAGTATATGAACTTTGATTGTTGGTGTCCCCGCACTCCACCAATGCAAATAGCAATTTTGGCAATGCATGGAGTTCATTCTACAATTCAAAATAATTATCCCAAAACTTTTAAAAAAATGTTCTCTATATTTTCATCACATTGTTCAGGCTTTGGTGACATAGGAACTTCCAATAACTCCACCCCTCCCTCCCAGTCTCTGCCAATTCAAACTCATTTACTTGCTGGTTGGTACATTTCTGAAAGAGCTATATCAAACACTTAAATATGTTAATGAAGATCAAACAGATTGCAGATGTTGGAAATCAGAAATAATGGAGAAAAGAAATGCCAGTCAGGCATGATCTCTGAAAAGCGAACAAAGTTAATTTTTCAGCTCTTTGATTTAAATGTTTCCAGCATTTTTTGTTAAACATTCTAAATGACCATTCTGATTTCTCCACATAAAGAACTACTTCACATGGAAATGCATCAAGTCTCAATGTGACTTTTTTTTTAACTATTTTACCAATTCATTTTGATTACCGAAGTTTGTCTTCCAGATCATATTTCACAATGCAGATTAGAACAAATGAGTTTTGCACTTACTACCACTTGCAGGACTTTCCCATCATTTCCTACCGATAGTTAAATACGTTTCACTATTTCATGCATACCTTAAGCCATGCCTTATATTAAAGTTTAGTGAAGTCCTTCACAGAGGAATTCAGAAAGTTTTGATGAAAGATCTAAGAACTGGAAATACAACCTTCAAATAAAACCTTGTTAAAGAGCTTAGTTCTGGATTCGCTTCCTCATCCAAAGGCACAATTGCCACTTCCTATTTGAAAGCAGTCCTCCCACCATTTTTTAAGAATAATTTTAGTTTAACCATTCTTATAGATAATGAGGCAATATTACTTTTGGCCAGACTTGTTCCTATTTTGTCTGGGTGGGTAACACTCCGGTCTTGTTAGAGAACTGCAGGCTCTGGAGAGTGGAACAAACCCTTCTGGCCCGACGAGCCACATCACCCAGCAACCCACCGATTTCATTCATCATTCAGGTCCTTGCCGTTTGGCGTGGGTGATCATGTCTCTCCATCCATCACTGTCCCTGACCTTCCGAATTGTAGTCGTTGCCTCCCCTGTTTCTAACCATGATGTTACTCCATCTATCATTTTCATTCTCTGTCTGCCTCTGCTTCTTTTTCCTTCCAGCTTTCCAGTTGTAACCACATGTTCTAATGTCTCTCTTCACATGATGTGTCCAAAGAATTTTGATTGCTGTTTTCTGATTATTTTAAAGTAATGTATGTTTTGTTTTTGTTCTCTGTGGAACTTCTTCGTTGGTTATCCTGTCTGTATATGATATACATAGCATTCTTCTGAGGAACCACATCTCTGCTGCATTGATTCTTTTTTCCATTGCATTTGTGATGGTCCATGACTCGCAGCCATACATCAATATGGGAAGAATATAGGACTTAACCCCAGCCTAATTAACTTACTAATCAGTGCGTCTTTAGAATGTGGGAGGAAACCAGAGCACCCAGAGGAAACCCACATGGTCAGGGAAAGGATATAAAAACTTCTTACAGACAGTGTCGGAATTGAACTCTGACACCCCAAGCTGTAGTAGTGTAGCTCTAACCGCTATGCTACTGTGTTTTCAAAAGAGCGCTTAAACCCATTGCTCCTCTCATAAGGGGCCTAAACAGATTGCTCAACAACACCATAGTTCTCACCGCACTACTGTTATGGGGTAAAATTATACAGTTTGGCGACCACCTTTCTCGCACTGCAACAGGGACTACACATAAACTTGCTCATTGGCTGAAAAGCTCAAATTTCCAAGGTTACGAAAGGTGCTGTTGCTAAATCTAGACTGATTTTTTATTTACTTTTATTCAGTTTTGCAGAAGCTGTGGATTTTGTTCTTGACATTTACTAATGATGCAAAACTTCTCAGAACCTCTCTCAGAAGCAAGATGGAAGATTATTGACTGACAATGGATTGACTGGTATGCCTGTGTGTTTTAAATAGTTTAATTCCCATCTTGCAGTTGCAAGGGTTGGTCTCCAAAGGAGAAAAGGCTGCAAATGCTATACTCACTCATAATTTGCCACTAAATTTAAATTTAAAAATACACTAAGACTACTCTTATTAAAATATTCTTGAAAGTCAAACAAAGCTTCCTAAATATCAAATGCAAACTTTTTTGGGATCTACAAATATACTCCAACACTGATTAATTTCTGCACTTTGATGCAATATAGCTTTCAGTTCATCACATGCCGAGCTCTGGTTTAGTCAAGACTTGCCGTGACATTACTTTCTCTACCCTCATTCTCACAGGCAATATACAACAGAGCTTGATGAACTGAGATGTTGATTGCCTAAAAAACTTTTCCCAAGTAACACCTGCAATGGCCGTGCTTCTCACAGTTGCTGTCTTGTACTGTAAACCAGACCTTAGTGCTTTTAAAGGGCCCACTGAAAAAAACAGAGAATAATTCATAACCGTCAACTCACACGGGATTAACAGAGAGGATTTTCTGTGTTCTCAAAGCTTGAATGACACTTACTGATTGTGCTGGAGCAATTGTTACTAAGTTTTAATTTTTCAATTTTGTCTTCTGTACTCCCCAAAGCCTTGGTTTAACGGTCAACCATCGTCAAAAAATAATCTGCTCACCATCACGTTGCTGTCTTGGAAACATGCCGTGTACAAGTTGCTTACCAAATACCCTGCCGGACTCCTATATTCTAGCAGTGACTGCAGTCTAAAAGAATCCTTTAAGGCCTGTTGTTAAAGTTTTATGGGATTTTCTGGAATTGTATACGGTGCTATAGAAATGAAAGTTCTTCCTCTTTACAGAGATATCATTAGTTTTGCATCCTGGGGTTCCATCAGATTTGGGTAAGGATAGGAACTGGTGGTAACGGACAGAGTTTCCACTATTTCAGCTGTACCTTCTCCTGACTTTTATTCCTCCTCCCTGTGACCATTTAGAGAACCCCATGCCTCCAAAACCCCACTCTTGCCGGTGTTTCTCATCCTAAAAATTGGCAGGGCAGGAATTCGCCAGTAAAGCAGATGGTGCAAAAATAGCAGTACTCTGTGCGGAGGAATTCTTGTAAACAGCACACAACTGATTGGCTGAAGAATGTCCAGTATGATCCAGGAACCAGCTACTCCTGTGAGCCAATTCCCCAACTTCTCCAGGGAAACTGATGTATAGGAAAAGAACCCGATGGATTTCCAAAGACCCAGCATGGGAAATTAATACAAGCTGCTTTAGCTGCACAAGAGGGAATCAGTCCTGCTAAATTATCTGAAGCTCGAGACCAACAGGCACGAAAGAGCAACTGCCAAAGGTGAAGGGCTCTTTCTTGAAGAGTCGCAACGCCAGGCAGGGCAAGCATGCACAAAGGTGGCCTGCTTGCAAGGTGGAATTCTTCAAAATGGAGCCTGACATTTTCTAAAGTCTGAATTACTAAAAAAAAAGTGAGAAATACTTAACTCTGAATGGGGAAATCAAAAACAAAAGAGAAACCATTTCCCATTTAAAATATTCTGTCAGGACAGGGATGTAACTAAGGTTGGGCTTACACCTGAAATAATTTGTTTACCCCGTCTAAATGAGAGACTTTTCGTAGGCTACAATGCACAGCACTTGCTGCTTAATTGGAAGCCAATGACTCCATCTTTCCATTGGCCTGAGTGGTTCACCAAACACAAACAATTCAAGAGTGGTTGTTGCACTGAGCAGGCGTCAAGACAATCCCCTTGCGACTTCACATCTTCCTGCAAGGTCCGTCCCCCAAAGTTTAACAAAACCACTAATCTCACTGTCAGCAGAGAAGAAGAATAATGCGGATAAGCCCAGAAAAACAAAAAAAAAACAGGTTGAAGTTCAGAACCAGCTTTTCAATCATGCAGTGTGATGGGTGTGTTTGATGAGGTGGGGAACCAGGCAAAGAAACAGCGGCTGGACTGGAGGGGTTAACAGAAAATGCATGCTTGGTGATAGCTGAGCGAAAGAATAAGGAGACTGGCTACAAATTCAGATCAATATCCTCCATGTCAATCTTGTAAACTTTTCCTGAATAAAAAAATGACCTTCAGCATGATGCAGTTGAATTAAACCAATGTATATCCAGCAGTAATATATCCATCACTAGGACCGACTTATCAAACAGGGGCATACACTGAACTGTATGAAAGTCAGAAGACTGCTCTTCCCAAAATCCAACCACTGAGATGAGTTGGCACCATAGTAGACCTGCATAACTATATTTAGTTCCCTTTAGTCATAACTCAAAAGCTTGAAGAATGGAAACCACCAATGTGGACCTTATGAAAACAGAATCTATGCATAAATGCGCCATCAATGGGAATGAGAATCAGGATTATTTTATGTTGGGAAATGGGATAGTTGGTAATACAATGGGTTCCAGTTAATTGGTCTATTAGTTAATCAGGGCAGCTGCTTATTTGGGACAATTCTAAAAGTACAAAAGCTAATGGAGAAAATAGCTGGGATTCCCTTCATTTATTTGGGACACTATGCTGCTTAATTGGGACAGAAGATTGTTGCCAAACAATTTCTCACTAGCGTATTTGTGTGGCTGTTAGGTATTGCACGTGCTTAGAGCGAACAGTTTTTAAATAGTATCAGTTGTGTGTGGCTGTGATCAAAATGCAGTGACTTTTGTCACTGACAGTTGGCAAGAAACAAGCAGTTGGACAAAATCAGAACCGTTTTGTTCACTGTGGTTTCAAACATTCTGGCTTGGAGATGCCAGAAACAGCCAAGAGTGAAAATGAAACAATTTCACTATTTCAGCAAATTAAGAACCATGAAGAATTTGAAGATATCAACAATTATCTTGAATGTTACAATGAAAATGATGATTTGGAGGATGTAATTGTTGAAAGCATTTTGTGAAGGCATTCCATTATCTGCACTAGCTGCCTGCACTGATTTTGTTCATTTACAGCAGGGTTTCCCAACCTGGGGTTCATGGACCCCTCGGTTATTGATAGAGGTCCATGGCATAAGAAAGGCTGGGAGCCCCTGATTTACAGTCAGTCAAGAGAACATGGCAGTGTACTCTGGATCAAATCCTCCATCAATAATCACACAGTTTTATAGTACTATAGTACTATTGACAGTGTTATAATTTGTTCTGTATTTAATTTAAATACATAATTTGTTACTTAGTAAAAATTAGTCTGTCCTTTTTATACATGTTTAACTATTTCCCTTAAGCTTCAGCTAATAGGGGCAGCCACTCAACTGAGCCAAAGTGCTACTGGTTTGATGTGTCCCAGTTAACCAGGATCCACCATCGTACAATTGTTAAAAATGATGCCTCAAGTATTCACTGAAGAAATGCTCACCTTATATATCCCTCCTTGTCACTTGCCTGCTCACTATTCTAAAACCCACCTGAATGATAATTTGACCTTCTAAGTGCAATTGGACACTAATAACATTTGCCGAGAGCTGATGGCACTCAAGGAGCCATCTCACCTACTATGACAATTAGGGCAGAGCTGATCAAGTATGCCTGGGGATTTGCTGACATTGACCGTGGTTGTGAACTCTGGTGAAAGGTCACGCTGAAAACACCAGTCACTGCATTTGTCACAAGTGCTGCCTCCACTGCCCCGTCTTTCCCATTCGTATTTACTCTAATGACTGTACTCCCTGTTTTGGTGTTCAGATGTTCAGCAGAAACTTTGGGTCAGATGCTGGAGATGATGAAAAGTAATGAGAGATTGTCGCTCAACACTATGTCTGGTGCTAGGGGAAGAGGTGAATTTTTGGGGCCAATCAGATTTAGAGTGGCGGGGTGGAGTTGCGTCTCTACCAAAGGAGGTGTAAGGTGCTCCCTCCCTCCGCTAGCCTGCAGGTCACCCTTGGGCAGGGTGTAGCACCTGCTTAGCCCCTGATCAAGGTTACGTGAAGCCACGGGATCAGGTGGTGGATGGTTGTATGAGCAGCTGGTGCGCATCACAAGCCTTGGTTGTGTGACCACTGATACCAGGCAGACAATCTCTGAAGAGTATTGATAATGGCTGGGGTCACCCATCTTGTAAAGACACTGTCCAGAAGAAGGCAACGGCAAACCACATCTGTAGAAAAATTTGCCAAGAACAATCATGGTGATGGAAAGACCATGATTGCCGAGGTCACACGACACGGCACATAACGTCCGGACGGAAATCACTCATAACATTAGCGGGGATGGTAGCAGAATCACGTAGAGTTGATGGGCAAATGGAACACGGCATATAATGATGATGATGAAGCGGATTTACAAAAGCTAGAAAGGGGCAAGAAACCCTTCAGTAACACACCTTTCAAATGGAAGGGGAGGGGTGAACAGAGGCGTCTGCCCTCAAGTCCCATGGAGTAAGGACGTGCGAACTCCAGACCTTTCTCTGGGGCGGAATAACAACCTGATGAAAGCACTTAATATGCACCACGTAGTAACGTGGCAAAGCTACATTTCCCTCTGCAATTGGGAATGCATGGGGAGAGAATGGCAAACAGACACCAAGAGAGGGCTCTAACGTCTTGTGCATTCCCATGCCCAGCAGGCCAGAGATGACGTGCAATTTCTCTTTGCTATTGTGACCTTACTTAAGGACAAGAAACGTTCTTCTGAGAAGAAGAGTCAAAGCCAAGTCTGATTTTGCCTAACCCAATATTTTCAATTAGCAAGAGGAAGGGGATCTTTGTCTCAGTCTATGGCCACTCCTGTCTGTGCTGCTGGTACAGGGTGAGGGGATAATGCTGTACAGACATACTCATACAGTAAAACCATTTTACAAGCTCTGGTATTTCCCTGCTATGACAGCCCTCCTTTAAGGGCTGTATGGTTGCAGCCATGTGGAGCCACATCCATTGGCAGAGGTTCAACCCAACCCAACTTACTTTGGATGCAGTGCTCCTCGACATCCTGGCTCCATTCCAAGCCCACGTGGCTTTCCCCTCGCCTCCACATGGACGTGACGTGGCTGAGCAGGCACCCTTCAGTGTTTCTGCTTAGGCCCTGCACCTGCGCCCAGGCAGAAGGCAGTTCGGCCCATCTACTTCACTCCCGGTCACAAGCCAGCAGAGGGGCAAATGACAAACAACCTCCCTAATGGCTTTGATCGCTGTGTTCACCATCATGGCTCTACAAGCAAGTGCAGGGCACAGGGGTGTCTACCAGAACTCCCCAAGCCCAAACTGTATCTAAGGTGACAAGAGACAGTGTGAGAATGCTTTGGAATGATGGATAAAGAGAACTACTGCAACTCAGAGTAGTTGGCTAATGCTTTGTGTATCATTGAATATCTATTGGATTGACATAGAGATGGTTTAAACAGTTGGAGATATAGCAGCAGAGAAATTGGAGAAATGGAGCCCCGTGACAGCTGTTTATTCCTCAGATCACTCCCTCCTCCTGAGAATTTGATCGACATGGACCATTCCTTTATATCTGTCCCAGTTAAGCAAATGTTTTCTGATACAAAGTGGAGATGGTAGAGGGAGCAGATGGGTAGAAATTGACAGCCAGCATATAATTAGAGAAACATGAACTGATAGGCTGGATCCTACATTGGTGGGAGAAGTTGGAATGCAGAGAGTGGAAGAGATTGCCATAATCTTCCAATCTTCGTTTGATAGGGCCCAGGTACCAGACGACAGGAAAGTAATGACGTGACATCTAAGTTCATGGAAAGATACAAGGACATTCACTGCAACTGCAGGCTGGGCAACTTAATCATTGGAGGAAAAAATAATTTAGAGAGGGATGAATGAATTCATTAAAGATATCTGGCACTGATGGGTTACAGACAGACCACGTATGATCAACCTATTTGTAACTTTGATGAAGCTAAAAGCTTAATGAACAGAATGCAATGAATTATAAAATATTTTTGATATGTTAGAGGTTGGTTAACAATAGCCTCACTGGACAGGTAGGTCTGCGTCAATTCAGATAAATGTTGCAAGGATATAAAACTCTAAGGTGTTTGAGACCAGACAATTGTAGACAAAACCTTCATGCTAAGACCACCTCATACAAATGTTTCTCATACATTTAAGTAGAATATTGAGAATGTGTCAATGTTAGCAAACCTGGGGAGTGGGGATTAGTGAAGCATTAAGGATGATATTTATAATCTGCAACAGGTTGGGCAGATGAAGTTTAGAAGTGCTGATGTGTGAGGTGATGTACTTCGGCAAAATACAGCATAGGCTAACAATACAGTTCTAAAGATTGTGAAGAAATGGAAGAATTTGGAGTCCGATTTAAAAAATGAACTTAACTTGTGACTGAAATTATTGAAAGAGCAATTGGTAAAGCCTATGGAATCCTGGACGTGATAAATAGTTACTGTGTGCAACGGCAGAGTAGTTAGGCTACTTTGTAAAGATCCTGTTCAGATCACAGATTTGGGGCACCTAGGAAGAATTTTTTTGTTCTGTAGTGAGGGTTAATGACCCTAGAAGCTACTGCCTGCTGAAAGTACTGGAATCAAGGACTATCAGTGATTTCTGAAGGAAGTTGTACAGGCACCAGGGCTACTGGGACAGAGGGGAAGAACGGGACTGCTGCACAGAGAGCTAGCATGACTCAATGGAGCGAGTGGCCTCTTTCTGTAGCTAACGAATCCGTGGGTCTACAATTGACTAGGTTCTCCTGTAATCACTCCTAAATGATACAAGGAGAGCGCCGTAATGAAGTTCACTCCATTTTGCGGGGGAAATGATTTTGAGTTACAGACATTTATGACCCAAATCTAATTGCCTTTTAAAGGTGGTGGTGGGCCTTGCTCTTGAACCATGGAACTCTGCATGGTGAAGTTATTTCCATAGTACTGCTAGGTGCAGAGTTCCAATTACTCCCAAATTACTCTAAATTGGAAAAATAACCAACCTCCACTTGAATAGTCTCGGGTTGCACATGGTAACGATTATTTCTGGAGCCTGGAGTCTACACCAATCTCTCGTAACAAAGTTTAAACAAAAAGTCTGTGTTTTGTGGCTCTGGTCGATTTTGTTAAATATAAATTGAATCTCATCTTCATACTTCTCCCCTCCCTCCCCTTGTACGACTAAAGGATCCCGGCTAAATAGAGTTCCCTTCTGGTGGGGTCCTGGTTCTCCTCTCCCTGTTCCCTTCCCACCATTAGCAAAGTGACCGACCACCAGGCGGAACTCTCAAAGGCCAGCTGCAAAGCTCTCCTGTCTGTGGAAACATTGCTGTGCCTGAGATTGCTGCAGTTAACTGGGAACAGTAACTTGTGGTAGCACGTAAATGAATGCAGATACAGGTCTCGGTTCTCATTCTCAAATAGGGTCTGCTGAGTTTGGGAACGATTGTGCCAAGGGACTGGGCCGATACACAGGGTACCTAGATGTACAATTGTAAGTGTAAGAAACGTAAGAAAGTGGAAGGTTGCACTAAGGGAGCAGGAGAGTGGGAAGAATCAGTCTCACTGTTTATTAATTTTGCTTAGACAACCAATCATTTAATCCACATCTTTTTCAATGCCTTCCCCGATCTCCTCATACCATTCCTTTCCCCTGAGCATTCCTCTTCTGCTTCATTCATCTTCAGGAGCAACACATTTAATTCCAAGATCACAACAATTTCCCAGAATTTTCTTTTGCTGGATACTCATTAGTCTGGATTTCCCCAGCTGAAGCGAGAATTGCTCCTTGCCAACACCTTTATAGTGTACGTTAGGTCATCCTTTCCTTTTCTCCTCTCCCTCTCCCCCCATGTAATATCAAAATGTTTCATTAATTGGGCAAGGGTCAACAGCGGTCTCTCTCTACAATCACGCGGTCACAGACAAAACCTTTAGTACAGATTCAGGTTACAAACTGGAGGTCAGACTTGTAGGAGATCTCAACACAGACCTCAGACTAGTGAGAAGGAACCAAGCAGAGAGAAGACCTATTGCAAGGGAGCTAGCTACAGGGCATGCAGGTGAACCTCTGGTAGCCTTACACCTGCAGAGTGGAGAGAGGTTAGTTTACAAAGCACAGGCAGCTGGTTAATTGGCAATTTCACTGCACACTGCCACAAAGCCAAAATTAAAGAAAAAGTCACTGTTATTAGCCAGAGAGAAGCTGAGAGCTGAATCTGAAGTATAGCAGAGTTCTGATAACACCATGGGACGTTCAAGGAAAGGATGACTGATGCAAATTTGGTTACTCATGCACTTGCAGGGAGCTGGGAGTTGATTTGATTTTGGTTAGGGTCCAGCAGATGAACCCTCCCTTCTGGGATGTTCGAAGCTCCACGCCTGTCACCAGTTCACTGAAATGGGAAGGGCAGCCACAAGATCAATTGCGTTCGTTTTGGAGAAGCGTTGCATTGGCTGTCCAGCTACTGTAGGCTTAGCACTCGGCTCTAATCAAGTAAGGATTTTCCAGCTGACAAGATTATGAGACAAGGGTCTCTGAGAACTGTGCCTTGTTCAGAATTCTTCAGTGGGTTAGCAATATCCTCCACTAAGTCATTAACTGGACTTTTCATACAGCACCCCTGCCCTGCCCGGAACGAGTAAACTAGGGGCACGTAGGTTTGCAATGGCAGTACACCGTGGACAACATTTTTTCTTGCATGTTTCTCCAGTACCTAACTCTCAGTTTGGGAACAGAAATTCTTCCCTATTTTTGGGGCTAAACTCTCCCTGAACTAGTGCTGCAGCTAGAGCAGAACCATGGGTGCTTAATAGATTGCACTGCAGCGACACATACCACGCCACTTAACTCAACTTTGCAGGGTTTATGCCTCGCACGAGCCTTCTCCAACCTTATAGGATCCCTTTCCATTGTAATGTACTTAATAAGCTTCTCTTTGAACCCATCAGTGTAATTCAGTATTATAAACATGGCAAGTTCCATATTCTAAATCCTCCTCTCTGGGTATCGTTTCTCCTGAATATACTGTATTACCAATCAATTTGTGTTTATATTCCTTAATTTTAGCCATTTCCAATGGATATTTCCTCTCTGTCCTTTTAGAACTCCCAGGTCAATCTGCGGCTTTCATCCCCAGGATGAAGAGACCAGGCCTAGGACCAACCTTATTTGCAATTGTTCCTACTTTTTTTTTCTTTCTGAGCAGATGGATCTGTCCATTTTGATTTGGGACATTGAAGGACTGGATTAGCTTGTGGCCACATAAGGACTAACAGGTTTAGCTTGGATCCATGTGTTCATCTGGCCAACTTAGTGGCTCCATTATTGTCTTTTTTTTCACTACAGTCACGTACTCCTCAGAATTTTGTTACCCTGCTACACAAATCAGTAAACTGGCCACGTTCTCATGTGATTTACACTTTACTGATCTTAAACTGATGTGATGATATGCCACAGATATACTCCTGCAGCTCAAGGTATCACCAACCTGGTTCTAAATCCTGGAGCTCCTCTGTAGCTTAATGGGGGAGAGTTGGGATATGCCTTGAGAAAGGAGGATAAATGTTTGGATATGGTCTACTTACACAAGGAAACTTTGAGGCAAATGCAGAATTTTACCCCAGTTTGCTCGAGAATGGCATTATGTTGGCTGAATCATGAAATTCCAGCTGCAATCTGCATCACCGAGACTGTGGGAGGACATTTCGTGCTCTCTTGTTAAACCTACAATCTGGTAAACTGCTTCAGATTACCCAACACCTTTAGCAGGGCCTGCATTCTCCAACGTGGAAACACGACATGATATTTAGATCAAAGCAAGACAGCTTCCGAAGCTCCAGCAGGATCTCCCCCAGAAGGGCGTGTTAAATGAGCTGGAGGGTCCTAAATGGCAGTCCACTGAGAGATCAAGGGCTTTCATTTTACTGCTGGTTGCCTGAGCAATGTCAGTTTGTGTCTCAGGAAGATGGAGAGAGCATTTAAGGCAACTTCACGGCCTGTGCCATTGAAACCATCCACGCTCCTCAAAGAGATGTCTAAAACTAGAGGACTTGGTTTCAGAGTTGGAGATAAGAGGGAGTTGAGGAAGGCCTTTTTACCCAGAGGATGGCTGTAAGTTGGAATACAGTGCCTCTATAGCTGATGCAGGCAGCCACTCTCACCAACAATGAAGAGTGAATACTTGAATTGTTTATGCAGGAAAGGTTATGGAACAAATGCTGTGACTAGTAGAGACAGGTGGGTGCTGGTTGGCATGGTTACAGTGGTTTGAAGGGCCTGTGGCTGAGTGATTCGATGAGGCATGTGGGTTGACTTCAAAGGGGAACTGGATTTGAGGGGTGGTGTTATCAGAACTCCCTAGACCTGCTGTTTTAGCCTCAGCCAGCAGCCAAACACAAGGCCAAAGCAGAGAAGCGCATACCTTTAGCTTGGACTGAATCTCACGAGCTTTCCTTCGGGCAAGAACCTGCATATGACTAGACACCTGCAGGAAAGAGCAAAGGGGAAGAAAAAGAAGAGCCTGTAACCATGGAGATGAACGTCCCCCGGATTCATGCCGGCTGCACATACCTTGATGCTTGCTTGGTACTCTCGAACTTTCTTCCTGGCTAACACCTGTATGTGACTAGACACCTATGTTGACGAGATAATTTGAAGACAAAAAACACAAATGAAAGGCAATGCTTCTGTCACTACTGTACACAGTGATTACATTATTAGTCAATTAGTTCAGGCATGCAGAGCCAGACCTTCCAACACCAGGCTCAGCCTTTCCCCATGCCCACAGAGCTCTGCAGCTGCACACAGCCATGCAATTGAAAGCCATCTTGCTTTTCCTGGCAGCCAATATCCCTCAGATTTAAAAACAAATTTTGCCTTTGTTTTGGAAAAGCAGTCTTGGGATTTGTTACTATGGCAACAAATAACAAACCTTTGATGGTAACAATCACACTCCTGCTAAAAATAAAACCAATGACCTGAAACGTTAATTCTATATCTCTTTCCCTCCACAGATGCTGCCTGACCTGCTGGATTTCACCAGCTTTCGTCTTTCGTCGAATATGAAATCCTTCTGTATTGCCTACAAGGCATGAGCACTCCTTAACAACATATTGGAAGTGATACTTATCGATTGAGAAATATTTATTGGGATTTGAATTTTTTTTAAATATTGGACATAGGTAAATGATCTGATTCAGTAACGAAGTGAGTTGTGATGAACGGCAATTGACTTGAATTATTAACTCTTCATCTCAGATGCTGTCTAACCAGCTGAGTATTTCCAGCACTCTGTGACTTAAGTCAGAGACTTGAATTTGTTTGATAAATCATAACAGGAGATTTTAACCTCAATACGACTAACCTGAACCACCATCATGTTTGTAGTTTCCTAACCAGCCATATGTCAGTGAAATAGTGATTTGAGAAGGTGCATGCTGGAGGCTTTGACCAGATGCCTGCTCGAATAAAGGATTCCATACAGATTCCCCACTCGGCGGATGAGCTGGCATAAGGTTGCAGGCTGTCTATCTGAAGTCAGCTGAGGCTGTGAGCAAGCTGTCTCTCCCAACGCCCAAAGAGCAGGATTTACTTAATCTGGGAAATCAGCTATTTCATCCTTGAAGGTCTCAGCTGACTTCATCCAACAAATGCATCAAAATAGTGCCATGCTAGTCAGACGATTGTGTGAACTCTCAACTTTTCAAAGCGACTAGTAATGGTATCTAGTATCTAACCCTACTTCCCTCTGTGAAATTATTCTCAGATAGAGCAAAGAGATTTAAAAAATAAAAAAATAAATATTTTTGCACATCAGGTAGAAATTCTTTGGAAAACACATTGGGTAGTGGAGATGGTCTGTTTGATTTCCAGAGTGGGAGATGAATGTAGGTGACTAATGACCTGCAGGAATACCTTCAACACCTGTGCTGGTGGCCCTGGGGTTTACAGAGCAGGGAAGCATTGTTGTTTTTGTCACACTAAGTAAACAGTGAGATGTCCTGCCGACAGATCCCAGAAACAATGATCCTCTTCCTCCCACTCTCGGAAGTGGATGGAATCTTACTCAGAAGACTGAGGGAGGAGTGTAAACTCCAGGAATCTGCATAACCTGATCTAATTTGGAATCTCTAACTAAGACTAGATAATTCAGTGAGATCTACCCTCTGGATCAGCATAGTTGACAGCAAGCAAAACATCTTAAGTGACTCCAAAACATGCCAAATTAATACATGTACCATCATGTACATTTATTGCATGAAATAATTCAGGCTATATGGCCCCACAAGCCTGTTCTGCTGTTCAGTGAGATCACAGTTCATCTGACTGTTGGCCTCAATTCAATAACCTTCAATTCCCCTCTGGCCCAGAAATCTATCCTAGCCTTGTATAGAATTAATGACTCAGTCCCAAGCTGTCTGAAGTTGAGCATTCTTTAGATTCACAACCTCCAGAGAGTAGAAAGTTGTCAGTCTTATGAGAACCCCTCCACCCTCAGGCTAAAATCCCTAGTTTATGGTTTCCCACCTGAGAAATATCCTCATGCTTTGAAGAGGCTGATCAGAGTCTTCTCATTATTTCATAAATGAGAATACAGGCACAGATTTCTCAGTTTTACCTCACTGGGCAATCAACTGTAGCTCGATCCACCCCAGCAAACAATCTATTAAATCTCCTCTGCACTTCCTTACAGCAAAAGGGACCAAAACAATCTACAACTCGGTCGAGTTGTAGTAACACTTCCTTACTTTTATACTCCACCTCTCTGTTACAATAAAGGCTAGCCCTCTGAACCAGGGATTCCAAACCTTTTTAATGCCCCAGACCCCTACCATTAACCGAGGGGTCTGGTGGACCCCAGGTTTGGAACTCTGGCTCTGCAGCTGTTTGCCAACTTTCTGTGACTCTTGTCCAACTCCCAGATCTCACTGAAAGCTATTCAATGCAGATGTCATCTCACTGAGTACTTCTTGGAAATGCAATATCCTCCATCCACTCATTGTCCACTCTATTTATTCCATTCTTAAATAGTGGGAGTAAACTTGCCCAAGATTATCCCTGTTATAAAAACATGCTGATTCTGCCTAATTACATTGTGAAATTCTAAGTATTCTGCTACAAATTCAGTATAACGAAATGCCTTTCCCAAATGACATATTTGACACCAACTGATTATAGCTCCTTGTCTGAAAGCTTCCTCTATTCCTGACTAATACAGTTACTTTTCCAGAAAGCTGGAAAACCCCATGCTTTCTAGAATCTGGGAAACTTTGAAAGATCACAAGGAATGCATCTACCATCACTGCAGCACTTTCTTTTAAACCCGTTTCTTCTGGGATCTGTCATTCTTTAGTCATATTCACTGTAGAGCTCGTGACTGAGTACATTTTCTCTCTCCCATTCTACCACTAATGGTATGTTTTAGCAAAGAACATATTCAATTAGATTCACAATAATTCTTTAATTGTTTGTTATTTTCTAGTCACTATTCCCATCTCAGCTTCTGAGGGACCAGCATATACTTATGTTATTCTGTTCCTTTTTGTGAACTTGTAGATAATAGAACATAGAGGAGTACAGCACAGTACAGGCCATTCAGCCCATGATCTTGTGCTAACTTTTTAACTTATTCTAAGATCAATCTAACCCTTAACTAAGATCAATCCAACCCTTCCTTCCTTCCTATAAAACTGTCCATTTTTCTTTAATCCATGTAGCTATTGAAGTTTTTTAAGTGCCCTAATGTCTTACAATCTATCTTCATATTCCTTCATAATTCACTCGCAGATACTATTTCTCCCCCTCTTCCCCAATATTTTCCAAGGTTACTGATATCTTTTCCAATCTTCAGGCCTACCAGTATTTTTCTTAAGCATTTACTTTCAATCTCAAACGATTCTTAGCTTTTGTGGACACACATGGGTTTCCTTTCACATCTTTTATCGCTCAATGATATGCATCCTTGTTGAGATAATTAAATATTTCTGTAAATACCTGCAAGTACTTATCTCCTTACTTTTCAATCCATTTTCCCCAGCCACTGTGGCTGAATCATCCATCATAACTCAATAACTCCTCTGAATTTTAACAATCCAATTATTGATTAATCTCAGCTGAGAACACCAGCCAATGCAAAATAAACTGCTCACTGACTGGTTCCACAAGCTACTCTCAGGGAACTGGCTGAAATGTGTCCTCCAAACTATCTTTGTTAATTTATTCAGCCCAATACATATGGAGATTAAAGCTGTCCATGACTATTGTATTATCTTTCTGAAAAGTCCCTAATTTCTTATTTGATACTCTGTCCAGTGATATTTCACTGTTGAGGAACCTAAAGACTAAACCTACCAATTACTTCTTTCCTTTTATCTCTGTACTGAAACTGTTTCTTACTCCTGAAGGTCTTTCTCATTTCTTTCCTAGTTACCTTTTATCTAGAGGACAGTTCCTGAATCTTGGAATATTCCTTTTTTTGAATTCAAATTATTCAAATTACTTTGGTAATTTTCCAATCATGTCTCTGGAATGGCTGTTAGATCACTGCATTTGTAACTTTGCTTCCAAATTCCACCATGCACTTAAGTTCATTTGGTCCATTTCTGATACCTCTCTCCTCTGTCTTGATCTCTGCAGACAAACTCTCTACCGACACCTTTATAAACCTATTGACTCCCACAGCTAAGTTGATTCCACCCTGTCTCCTATAAAAATGCTATTCCCTTTTCTCAGTACCTTCATCTCTGCCATATCTGTTTCCAGGATGAGGCTTTCCTCTCCAGGACATGAGAGAGGTCCTCCTTCTTCAAAGAAGAGGCTATCCCTTTCTCCGCCTGCATCTCCTCCATTTCCTAGACATCCGTGCTCACCCCATTTTCCTGCTGCCTTAACAGGGATAGAGCTCCTCTTGTCTTCACCTGCCACCGCCATGAGCCCCCACATCCAACGTATCATTCTGCGCCACTTCTGTCTTCTTCAACAGGATCCTATCATCAAACATCTTTACCTCCCCACTCACTCTCTGCTTCCCACAGGGACTGCTCCACTGAGATTCCCTTGTCCATTCATCTCTTCCCAGTAATCTCCCTCCTGGCACATTTCCATGCAAGTGACAGAAATGCTACACATGCCCATTCACCTCCTCCCTCACCTCCACTCAAGTCCCCAGTCCTTCCAAGTGAGGGAGGAAGTGAATGGGCAGGTACAGTATTTCACTTGCGATTCTGTGGGAGTCATCTTCTGTATCTCCTGCTCCCAATCCAGCCTCCTCTACATTGGTGAGACCTGACGTATATTGGTGGACCACTTTGTCGAGCACCTCCGCTCCATTCACAAAAAATCAGAATTTGCCAGTGGCCAGCCATTTCAATTCTTATTCCCATTCCTGTTCCAACATGCCGGTCTACGGCTTCCTCTTCTGCCACCATGAAGCCACTCTCAGGTTGTGGAGCATCACATCATTCCACCTAGGGAGCCTCCAACCTGATGGCACGGACATTGATTTCTCCTTCTGTTTTTTTTTCTCTCTCCCCCCTTTCCTCTTTTTATATTCCCCACTCTGGTCTCTTACCTTGTCTCCTCACTCGCTTATCACCACCACCTGGTGACCCTCCTTCTTGTTCTCCTGTGGTCCACTCTCCTCTCCTATCAGATTAATTTTTCTCTGGTCCTTTACCCTTTCCACCTATCATCTCACAGCTTCTTATTTCATCAACCCCTTCCCCAACCATCAGGCTTGACCTATCACCTTCTAGCTTGTCCTCCTTCACTTTCCCCCCACCAACGTTTTTTTAAATTCTGGCACGCTTCCCCCTTCCTTTCCAGTCCTGAAGAAGGGTCTTGGCCTGAAACGTCGACTGTTCACTCTTTTCCATAGATGCTGCCTGATCTACTGAGTTCCTCCAGCATTTTGTGTGTATTGCTCTGGATTTCCAGCATCTGCAGAATCTCTTGTATTTATGACTGGTCACTATTTGTGCCTGCAGTTCATGACATATGATTTATTCAGTTGGAGCCTTTAGCTTTGTCTTCATAACATTTACCTGGTTGGTTGTGGGTGCTGATGCACACTTTTTAAATGAGTCATAAGGCAGGGAGAAAAGTTCCTTCAGCCCATCTAAGCTCATCCTATTTGCGTGTGCTTGGCCCATGTTCCTTGTACACATTTCCCGTCATGCTTAACATGATCTATTTCACCACACTGTTGCCTTATTTTGTCTCTTTAATGCTCACCCTGAGCGCCATCCCTACTCTGGAATGGGCAATGAGCTACAGGGATATCTCTGGGATACCATCAGAATAAAAGCAGCTTTTTGAAATGGTAGCTTTCTGTACTGAAGCATTTTCACCATTTGTAAGAGCAGGAGTGTACCATTTAACCCCTGAATGCCTTTCAACTCTTAGATTAGATGGCACCTGTCTGCTTTGGCTCCTTATACTTCCCTCAGTATAAATACCTTCAACTAGAAAAGTCTTGCTCAACTGTTGGATAGGGCTGTGGTGATGAACAAGTTCATCCTGATGTCAGCCCTCAGGAGCCCAGTCCCAACTTTATGTTCCTTGTTCTGAACTCCCTTCACTAAAATAATAACTTCCTTCCATAGCAAATCCTCAGAACAACACATTGCTGTGAGGTTTTGAACATGGCGCTCAAATGGGGTCCTTGAAGACAGTCGTTCCCTAGCCAACAATTTGCCTTCTTGTCCATTGTTTTAACTTTCGGTCAGTCTGAGTTTTTAGCTCCGCATGTTGTTTGCATTGGCCATCCTTGTGTGTTGGCAGTACACCACAAACAAGCATTCCTAAACATTCAGGCTGACCGTCGGCCCTGTCTGATAGCTACAGTGATCCTATCTTGACTACTAAGGCCCGCACTATTTGGCACCAGTTAGCAACATCACACAGACTTTTAGTTTTAAAAAGGTGGACAATGTTCTAAGTTTAGGGTTACAGTTTGACAGATGTTGTTTTGCACTCTCTGGCTCAACCTGGGGTTTCTGCCTGAAACTTTTATGCTTCCGATCAGCAGGAATCCATTGCCCTGCTTGGGGTCTCTGTTAATTAAATTTGTTTTGGGAGTGAGGGCAGTAAAATTTGGACAAACCTTCCATCCCATCCGTTCAGCTTGGAATGACAGTTTGATCTATTATAAAAGATTTTTTTTTTGTGTTGTGCATGTGGCCAAGTGATTAAGGCGTTCGTCTAGTGATTTGAAGGTCGCTAGTTCGAGCCTCAGCTGTGGCAGCGTGTTTGTGCCCTTGAGCAAGGCACTTAAGCACACATTGCTCTAGTATCTGTGCGAGGAGTGGCGCCCCACACAGACTTCCAATCTGCGCCTTGTAAGGCGTGAAGATGCCCGACGCAGGCCTCTCATGGTCTAAGTTGATGTTCCCCCCTTCCCCTTTCTTTCTTTAATAAAATAATATTTTAGGTGCCTGCTTTCAGCATCCTAACATAGTTTTGTTCATCGAGAGGACAAGATCATTACTGAGAAGTCAGCATTATCCTCCATCTCTGATTCTAGCCCACACTCAGTGGCTGATTTTCAGTCCACTGCTCTTCACACTGCTGAGCCCAGTGTCTAACCTCGTCACAACCAAGATTGCGAAAGATGTTAGTGATTACTCTTTACCACTAGTTTTCCTTTGTAATTCCAGAATTATTTCACTACTGGAATTAACTTACTTTCTCTACCAGCTGCCATGGCAGTAGCCCAGGCCTCTGGGTACTAGCCCAGGACCAAAACTTGAATGGTTGCCATTTCTCTCTTATTGCATGCCCACCATGCTGCCCCAACACCCATTCACTGTGCCAGCCTTCACAAAGCAGCAGCCAGGTTTCAGCTCAAGCCCCCCGCTCCCGCCCAAAAGCAAAGCTTCCCCTGGTTAGTGTTACCTGCTTCCTTGTGCGTGTTTTGCCGGTCCGAAGCTTGATATATCTTGCTATCAATTCATTGCGGCCTGTCAGAATTCAAAGGACATCAGAAGTCAAATCCTTCTGTTCGATTGAACACAAACTATAACAAAGAGCAGAAATGCCCAGATTCAATCTAAGTGGCTAGACTTATGGGAATATTTCTGTTGGCTTGAGTGATGGAAAGTCAGCTGCTGCTGTTGACTGTGCAGATGTTTACATTGAACATTGTGTCTTTATTGCAAGGATAGGATCGAGAGCAGCAAAATATCAAGGTGGCGTCCTTCGTTAAGGACCCTGTCACCCAGGACATGCCCTCTTCTCATTGTTACCATCAGGGAGGAGGTACAGGAGCCTGAATGCTTCAGGAACAGCTTCTTCCCCTCTGCCATCTGATTTCTGAATGAACATTGAACTCATGAACACTACCTACTTCTTTTTTTTAATATTTTATTTAATTTTTTAAAGAAGAAATATAAGAACTCAATTAATACAACAATTAATACATATTGAAAAACAATAATTCAAATACATTAATAAGACAGAGAGAAAAAAACCCACCTATCTCAACACTATCTCCCTTCATTAGAAAAAAGGAGGGAAAAAGAAAAAAACATAAAGGACAGAGGAAAGAAAGGAGAGAAGAAAAAAGAAAAGAGAAAAAAAAGAAAAAGAAGAGTAGGCATCCAGCTCTCAGAGTCAGTTTAAAATACAAATTAAAGAAACTAGATTATAATAAGGGATATATTAATTTTAAAAATTAAAATAAATTAATTAAACAATCTGGGCATTTAAGTAATGCAAATATGGTTGCCAAATCTCAATGAGCATAGCGTATCCATTCCTAAGGGTGTAAGTAATCTTCTCAAGGGGTACACAACTTTGCATTTCTTTATTCCAACGATCAATATGTACAAGGGAATCGGATTTCCACGTTACCGCTATGCATTTCCTGGCCACTGACAACACCATTTTAATAAATTTGGATTTGTTCCTGGGGAGATTAACTTTCAAAACTGCTAAGTTCCCCAGAAGAAACAATTCTGGGTCTAGAGGGAAATCCATCCCCAGAATCTTCTTAGACCCATAAATTGTTAATTTTTTCCCAGATATAAATGATATGTCTCAGTGGAGGATTGTTTGTTTACTTTTTAATTAATTTAGAGTCCCATTTATATATAAATTCTTCTGCCATCTCTCCTCCTACCATATGTAAGCCAACTGTAACCCAAGGAATAGTTGTCTCATCAAAAAAAAGAAACAATAAAACGTACTTGTGCAGCGAAATAATATTTTTTAAAATCTGGTCATTTTAACCCTCCCAATTTATAGTCCCAGGTCAAATTTTCCATGGAGATTCTAGATATTTTACCCGACCATAAAAATAAACGAATATGTCCATTGAGAATCTTTTAAAAAATTATAGGGTAATGGGGTAGGTAAAGACTGAAAAAAATACTGAAGTCTTGACATTATCTTCATTTTTATGCAGTTTACCATGCCCATCAGTGTGATGGGAAGGTTTATCCACCTACGTAGGTCCTCCTCGACATTCTGCAGCAAGGGGAGATAATTAAGCTTATAAAGGTCATCCAAATTACGATTAAACTTAATCCCCAGGTATTTCATGTTGAATTTAACCCATCTAAACTGAGTGCCATATTGATATTGGGCATAGTCTCCTCTACCTAAAGGAAAAATTTCACTTTTATTCCAATTTATTTTATATCCCGAGACTATACCATAATTGTCCAGCAAGGCCCCAAGTCTTACCAAAGAGCCTGCCGGCTCAGCCAAATATACTAAAATGTCATCAGCAAATAAATTAATTTTATATTCTTCCTGGGCCACTTTAAACCCCTTTATGTCCGGATCCCGTCTAACAGCCTCAGCCAATGGCTGCATTGCCAGAACAAATAGAGCTGGAGATAGTGGGCAACTTTGTCTACTGGATCTATGTAGAGAGAAAACTGGTGAAATCTGCCCATTTGTAATTACTTTGGCCTTAGATTGATGGTAAAGTGCTTTTATCCAATTTATGAATATTTGGCCTAGACCAAATTTTTCCAATGTTTTAAATAAAAAATCCCATTCCAGTCTATCAAAGGCCTTTTCAGCATCTAAAGCCACTGCTATAGTCGGGTCCACCTTCGTCCTAGCTAAATGTAATATAGTCAACAGTCTGCCAATATTATCAGATAATTGTCTATTTTTAATAAATCCTGTTTGATCGGATTTAATCAATTTTGGCAGATATCGAGCTAGTCTATTAGCCAATGCCTTTGCTATAATTTATAGTCCACATTTAAAAGTGAGATAGGCCTATAAGATGCTAGTTTTAGTGGATCCTTATCCTTCTTAAGAATTAAAGTAATAATTGCTGTTGAAAAAGATTCCGGTAGAGTATGGGTCTCCTCAGCCTGAGTTACAACCCTCATAAAAAGGGGCATTAATTGATCCTTAAATTCTCTATAAAATTCAGGGGGAAAACCGTCATCTCCCAGTGATTTATTAGCCTGTAATAAGCCTAGGGCTCTTTCAATTTCATCCCTAAAAAAAGGGGCATTCAATTCTTCCTGATCTTGTTGACTCAATTTGGGAAGTTGTGAATTGGACAAGAAATCATCAATTTTCAGTGAGTCACCCACTGTTTCTGATTTATATAGTTCCAATAGAACTGCTTAAAAGTATCATTTATTTCTTTTGGCTTATATGAAATCTTACCTTCCCCTGTCTGAATTGCATTTATTGTTCTAGAGGTTTCTTCCACCCTCAATTGCTAAGATAGTACTTTATGAGTTCTCTCTCCTAATTCATAATATTGTTGTTTTGATTTTAGTATCATTTTTTCTATTCTGTAGGTTTGTTTTGTGTTACACTCTAATTTTTTATAATTTTCTTCTGTTGTTAAATTCTGACAATCTTTTTCTAATTGTTATTTCTTTCTCCAATTCATTTAATTGTTATATATTTATTTTTTATACCTTTAACGTATCCAATTATCTGTCCTCTTAAGTATACTTTTAATGTGTCCCATAAGAAATTATTAGCAGTAGAGGGTGAGTTCGTCTCACAGAACAATTCTATTTGAGCTCGAATAAAACTGCAAAACTCTGGTCTTTTCAACAGCAAAGGATTAAAACACCATCTATATAATGTTTTTTGTTTATCAGGCATTTCAGTTGATAAAATTAAAGGTGAATGGTCCGATAGTAGTCTAGCAGCATATTCTGTTTCAATGATCCTACTTTCTAATTTAGCTGATATTAGAAGTCAGTCAGTTCTAGAGTAGGAATCATATTGCTTTGAATAGAAAGAGTAGTCTCTTTCCCTTGGATGCTGCAATCTCCAAGCATCTATTATATTCAAGTCCTTCATGAAGGCCAGGGTGGTTGTTGCTGCCCTGACCTTCACGACTTTTTTAACTATCTATCTAAAATTGGATCCAGACAAAAATTGAAATCCCCTCCAATTAAGATATTTTCATATCCTTGAGCAACTTCCAAAAAAATATTTTGGATAAATTTCTTGTTGTCATAATTGGGGGCATATAATTCAAAAGTGTCCAGGATTCTGAATATATTTGACAATTGACCATAAGAAATCTCCTGGCCGAATCTATGATAGTACCCTCCACCCTCACTGGCAAATTCTTCCCTATCAATACTGCCACTCCTCTGGCTTTAGAATTAAAGCAGGACGCTATTACTTGACCAACCCATCCTCTCTTTAATTTGTTATGTTCTGTCACTATAAGATGAGTTTCTTGAAGAAAGGTAATATCAATATGATTTTTTTTTAAGATATGCCAGGACCGTTTTCCTTTTTATCGGTCCATTTATCCCATTAACATTAAGAATCAAAAATTTAATTGCTCTATTCATAGTTAAAAGATCTTATTACTTGATAAACCCTGCCCACAAGAAAGTATAAATTAATCCCACTTCTTTGAGTGACTCTGAGATATTTGGTGCCATTCTCAATAGAGTATAGAAAATAGAAAGGAAACCAAAGAGGAAAGAAAATAAAAGAAAAAAAAGAAAAGGAAAGGGAGAAAAACCCTCCCAACTGGCGCTCCAAGTCCACAGCGCCTTAACCCCTCTTACTGTGGGGTCTGATAAACATCGCACTGAAGATGGACATTCTTTAACATATAACATAATTAATCTTTTTAAAAAAGAGATGAAAAATTATCCACTCCCCCAATAACTCTGTAAAAATAAATTAAACATCTGTAAAATAAATTATATTCCACACCCATTATTACTAAATATCTAACATAATCTATAATATTGAAAGCAAATATCATTAATATAGCAATATATCCAAATAAAGAATAGTATTCAAAGAAACTTACTAAATATAACCCAAAATACTGTAACTTAATACATATCCAGCATACCAAAAATTAAACATATCAAAAGATGACATCTATATAATCAAAACTATTCATACTAGTTATAACAAAATTAGATGAACTATATAGTTCCTAAGTAGTATAATTCAAAAAGACCATCCATAATCAATATTTTAAATCGTAATAGTCTTCATCCATAATCATATAGATTCGAAGTTCAAGATTATAATGTTGTTAAAATTAATCTATATTAATAAAGAAAATCAAACAATTTTCTTCATATATTTTGTTCAAGATACATCTTTCTAGGCCTCTTGTTCCAGAAGAATACTCTGAATCACAATGTCTCAGATATTTTTTGAATAAGGTTTATCCCCTCCTGGGGGCTAGTAAAAAATTTCCTCCCTCCATCCGACAGAGTAATTCTCAGCTTTGCTGAATATAATAAAGAATATTGAAGACCTTTATTCTTTAATAACCTCCCTGTTAAGTCAAAGTCCTTCTTTTTTCTTAACAAGGCCACACTAATATCTGGAAAGAAGAATATCTTTCCCCCTTCAAACTCGAGTAGGCCATTTCTCTCTCTGGCCTCTATTGCAACAGCTCGTAATACTTTTTGTTTATCTTCAAAAAGCGTATAAGTATACAGCGTGGCCTTTGCTCTGGAAGTGGTCGGGGGATTAAAGTCCTGTGGGCCCTTTCTATGATTAATTCGTTGTCAAAATGCTTTCCCCCCAGAACTTTGGGGATCCATTCTTGAAAGAAAGTTACTGCATCTCTTCCTTCCAATCCCTCTTTTAAACACACTATTTTGATATTATTTCTTCTGCTATAGTTTTCAAGGGAGTCCAGTTTATCCATTATTTTTACTTTCTCAGTCCTCCAGGAATTGTTTTCTTTTTCCAGACTTTGTAATCTATTCACAACATCCTTCGTATTATTTTCTAAATCCTGGGTTCACAAATTTAAAGATTCCAAAGTCTGCTTTATTTCCTTAGATTCTTGCATGATGAGGTCTAAATGACTCTCAAATTTGTCCATCCTACCAGTTAAAGTCTGGACTGCATCGGCCAACCCATGAATCGCGGCCACGAGGCCACCCCGCCGCACCGCCACCATCCTCAGACCCTCTGCAGGCTCAGAGGAATGAACCGACGAGCAGGCCCCATCACCATTGCTCCCGCGTCCCTCAACTCCAGACGCTCGCAGGAGTGCAGGGCCGGGCAGTGATAGCGCCAGTAGGATTTCCACCATTTTTCCTTTTAACCATTGCTTTTATTGAGATTATATGAGAGCCTTATAAACAGGTTGTGAAGAAGTTTTTGTAGGAGTTATTCAGGGATGGGCCCGAGCAATGGCACGACATCACGTGACCCCCAACACTACCCATTTCTTACTGTAACTCACAGTTTTATGAATTGCAAAGTACAGGTGCTGCATAACAACTAATTTCATGACACGCCGGTGATAAGAAGCCTGATTCTGAAAGATGATGTGGACCTTCACTAAAAAAAAAGTGTCTGGTTCTCTCTCTGACCTTCTGGAGAGATCTATTTCATTGTGATGACTCTGTGGAATACTGCAATTTGGCCTATTTGTCTTGCCAGTCCGATCTGGGATTGACTTAGACATCATGCAGTTGATATTACTACAAGCTTTCAGCTAAGCCATGTAGGTTGACTCCTACTGGTCTCCCGAAAGGTATTTTCTCTGAGAGATGTCGCTGTGTAGAACAGGAAGCACAGACAGTAACACTGGAGAGGTGCAAGGTTCTCGGACAAACTGCTGCTTCTAAAGCACAATAGGGACCAAAATTCCAACTACCCTGACCTTGCTGCAGAGGAAAATAAGACAAAATCAATTTGCCAATGTGAAGTTTAGAAAGGGGCTAAAGGTGTAACGGGAAAAAATAAAAACGGATTTTCAAACGCATGACACTGCTGCACCACCTACTTAGCTTCAATGCATACAGATTTAGGATTCTTCTGTGAGGAGCATCTTTCCGCTCTGATCAGCTACGCTGGCAGCTTTCTGTGCTCGGTGGTTTTATTACTTTCTAGACTGTACCACAAGCTCTGACTCAAACTGCAGCAGCTGCACTAGGAGACACTGGAACCTCAGGCGGTCTGTACCGCACGCAAATGATTCCCAGTCAAGAGAATGGGGAACACACAGCCCCCTCAGTGCTCACCGTGGCACAAGATTACCTTCAGCATCGATAATGTGATTTGTGCAACACAGCCAAAAGTGAACAATTCTACTTATTTCTGGAGCTAAATTATTATTATTTTTACTTTTATTTAGAGATACACTGCAGAATAGGCCTCTCCACCCAGCAATCCCCAGTTTAGCCCTCGCCTAATTGCGGGACAATTTGCAATATCCAATTAACCTGCCATCCAGTATGCCTTTGGACTGTGGGAGAAACCGAGCCCCCAGAGGAAACACATGAATACAAGCTCCTTACAGACAGCGGTGGGAATTGAACCCAGGTCGCTGGTACTGTAAAGTGTTGTGCTAACCACGGAGCTACTGTGTGCTCTCAGGTACGTGACCTGGAAGGGTACAGCACTGTATGCAAGGCACCTCGCAGTAATGGAGCTGTGATCTGAGGGAACAACTTTTATGACTCAGCCAGTCCTCCTGTCAGTTTAACTGCTTTGCACATTCAAGAAGGTAATTATCTGAGCTGCAGAAATGTCAAATCCAAAGGCATCCTTGCGAACGTTATCACTTTCATCGAGGTTAGAACATTTAAACCTAATTCTATCAGCAATTGCAGGTGCTCTTCTCAATGCAGTACTACTTTAATCACCTGGACACGCGTCACTCCTTCATATCCCATCTTATTTTTTCAGGAGAGAACAGGAGAGTTCTGATGCTTATCACATATACAGTACCTTCTGTTTACCTTGCTACACAGCACAATAAAACATTTTAAATTGCTTCAGGAAGTCTCCTGGCTGTGAAAAGCTTTGACAACTGCACTGTTCTGCTATAGAAGCTGGAAAATCCAAAATTGCAAAGTTTTGGGAGTGCCCCTCACTTCACTGCATTCCTGAAATTCCTCCAAATTTAGCCAAATGCAGACTCCCAATAAATCTGCTTAAAAGTAAACTCTAGGAGAATCTTTAACCGTCTCCAATGAGAGCAGTGGGTCGTTTGAAGCTTTCTCTCATGCATTGTTGGGTTAGACTTCTCAAGAATAGGAGCAAATGCCTCCGCCTTCCTGGGATAGACTTACGTAAAATAAGTAGATGCACAAAGGTTTGATGTAGAATTATTTCTGAATGTTTCTCTTTTTATTTATATACGTGTATATATACGTATTTTGGAGACTGGACATCACTGGCAAGGATGGCATTCTTTGCCCGTCCCTAGTTCCTCTTGAGAAGTTGTGCCCTTTAACCACTGAGGCCCTTCTGGTGCAGGAAATCCCACAGTGCTGTAGGTCCCGGGAGTTCCTCAGTTTAGATCGCAAGTGCATCATTTCCACAATGATACACTTCCAAGGTCGGACAATGTGTAATTTGGAGGGAAACCCACCAGCTGTGGTGTCCCCATGAACCTTGTCCACCCTGGTGCTGAGATCATGGGCTTGACTGGTTTTGGTCAAGTAGTGTAGGTGTTAAACTGTGGTGCAGTTAGTCAGTGGCATGTCTTGTATCTACTGAGCACTGCCAGTATATTGATATCCGCTTGGTCTATCATTTCTCCCCATGAAACACCATAATCCGAGTTCAACCACAGAACAACATCTGTCTATCCTTTATCTGCAAAATCACATGGCTTGCCGAATCACAATCCCACAGGGCAGCACAGTGGTACACCTCGCAAAAAAGCCGATTCACAGCACTGACAACCCAGGTTCGACACCAACCTCGGTCGCTGTCAGAATCAGGGTTAATAATACCACTGACACAGGTCGTGAAATTTGTTATCTTTGCAGCAGCCGTACATTGCAATACATGATAATAAAAACGGGATTACAGTCAGTATATAAATGTATTATATATGTTAAATTAAATATATAGTAAATAATGAGAAAAAAAAGTAGTGAGGCAGTGTCCATTCAGAAATCAGATGGCAGAGGGGAAAAAGCTGTTCCTTCAGGCTCCTGTACCCCCTCCCTGATGGTAGCAATGAGAAGAGGGCATGTCCTGGGTGACTGGGGCCCTTAATGATGGGTGCCACCTTTTTGAGGCACCACTCCTTGAAGATTTCCTAGTGCCCATGATGGAGATGACTGAGCTCACAACTCTCTGCAGTCGCACACTCTTCCTGTGAACACGTGGACTTCCTCCCACCTCCCAGCAACGTGCCAGTTGGTAAGTTCACTGTCCACTGTAGTAACCCCCAGTGTCAGTAGATGGTAGGAGGATTAGTGGAGGAATGATTGGCACATGAGAAAGAATTGATTACAGGGAATTAAGTGGATAATGGGATTGGGAGGCAATATACTTAATGAACATGATGGCTTCCTCTGACTTTCTAAGAAAATTTGAGAACCTTCCCCAGCTGAAATACACAAACTCATTTAATTCTCACAGCCCCATTCCATATCATCTTTGTAACCACCAGTCTCAGGGTTTAATAATATGAGGGACATGAATGGGCTTTTCCCCAGGTTTGAAGAGTCCAAAACTGGTTCTCCACAGGGTTGGGGTGAGGGGTAAGAATTAACAGAGACTCTGAGGTTGGGGTCTACATGGAACGAGCTGCCATGGGAAACCACTGAGAAAGGTATAAAAGCAGTATGCATGAAGCACTTGGATCGGTACATGGAGGGGCAGAGCTTGGAGGGATATGGGCCAGATACAGGCAACGGGAACCAGCAAGGTGGGCATGGACTGATGGGCCAAATGGCCTGTATCTATGCCTTGTGACTCCTGTATCTCAGCACCTTCCTGTACTCTCCCTTTGCTAGGTGTCCCCTCCACAGATTCAGTAAAACAGCCAGCAGAATCAAAGACCCCAGACATTCTCTCTTCTCTCCTCTCCCAGAAGATACAAAAGCCTGAAAGCACGTACCACCAGCCTCAAGGATAGCTTCTACCCCACTGTCAGAAGGCTGCTGAATAGCTCCCTGGTACGATAAGCTGGGCTCTTGGCCGCACAATCTACCTCGTTATGACCGTGCACCTTATCATCCACCTGCACTGCAGCTGTTACACATTACTCTGCATTTCTGCTGTGGTTTTAGCTTGTGCTATCTCAATGCACTGTGTAATGATTTGATCTGTGTGGACAATGTGCAAGTCAAAGTTTTCATTGTACCTTGGTACATGTGACAAAAATAGACCAATTCCAGCTCCCATGACCAATTCCCTCAAGCTCCTCTGACTTTTTTCCTCCAAGACTATTCTTAATATCCACCACTTGGAACAAACTTTGAACCACCTCTTCACCAAGCTTCTTTAGCTTGGTTATAATTTTTCTTTCATTTGGACTTGGTATTATTGTTTGGAATTGATTTTCCCTTCTCCTGAGTTAAGATGTGTCACGCACACGTACTTCCCAGATTCCATAAGACCATAAGACATAGGAGCAGAATTAGACCATCTGGCCCATCGCGTCTGCTCCGCCATTCAATCATGGCTGATCCTTTTTCTCTATCTCCTCCTCAACCCCAGTTCCCGGCCTTCTCCCTGTAACCTTTGATGCCATGTGCAATCAAGAACCTATCAATCTCTGCCTTAAATACACCCGACAACCTGGTCTCTATAGCTGCATGTGGCAACAAATTCCACAAATTCACCACTCTTTGGCTGAAGGAATTTCTCCGCATCTCTGTTTTGAAAGGGCGCCCCTCTATCCTGAGGCTGTGCCCTCTTGTCCTAGACTCTCCCACTATGGGAAACATCCTTTCCACATTACTCTGTCTAGGCCTACCAACATTCAAAAGGTTTCAATGAGAACCCCCTCATCTTTCTGAATTCTAGCAAGTGCAGACTGAGAGCCATCAAATGTTCCTCATATGATAATCTTTTAATTGCTGGAATCATCCTTGTGAACCTCCTCTGAACCCTCTCCAATGCCAGCACATTTTTTCTTAGATGAGGAGCCCAAGACTGTTCACAATATTTAAGGAGAGGCCTCACCAGTGCCTTATAAAGCCTCAGCATCACACCCCTGCTCTTGTATTCTAGACTTCCTGAAATGAATGCTAACATTGCATTCGCCTTCCTCACCACTGACCCAACCTGCAAGTTGACCTTTAGGGTGTTCTGCACAAGGACTCCCAAGTCCCTTTGCATCTCAAATTTTTGGATTTTCTCCACATTTATAAAATAATCTGCACATTTATTTCTACTACCAAAGTGCATGACCATGCATCTTCCAATACCGAAGTGCAAGTCCAAAGTCATCGGACTTCTGATAGGAAAAAGGCAGAGGATATTTGCGAGGATGTTGCCAGGACTCAAGGGACTGGATAAGTTGCAAAGAGAAAATCTGCAGATGCTGGAAATCCAAACACTACACGCAAAATGCTAGAGAAACTCAGCACCAATCAACTTCCCAGCTCTTTACTTCATCCCTCCCCCTCACAGTTTCACCCATCACCTTTCTCTCTCCCTTCCCCCCACCCTTTTAAATCTACTCCTCTTTTTTCATCCAGTCCTGATGAAGGGTCTCGGCCCGAAACGTGGACTATACTCTTTCCCATTGATGCTGCCTGGCCTGCTGAGTTCCTCCAGCATCTTGTGTGTGGTGACTGGTTAAGTTGAACAGGCTGTGATTTTTCTCGTTGGACCAGAAGAGAATGAGGCTTGATGTTACAGAGCTGCATTAAATCATGAGAGGCATAAACATAGTGAATACAAACAGCCTTTTCGCCAAGGTTGGGGGAGATCACGCTGACTTCGGTTCTTTGTGGAAGTGGGAGCCGCTCTCAGGAACTTACGACCGGCCGCTTTTCGATATGCCAAGGATGCAGCCTGGAAGACTAGCGCACCTTCAGGGTGCTGGATTTTGAGGTGGGCGGATTCGAGGTCGGTGCTGCCGCCTGATGTGTTGTGAGAGTACACGGAAGATCGAAAGCAGTGAACTGGCTGCTGGCTGTGTGCCCAGAGACCTGAGTCCTTTGGGCACAGAGCTCGGAAAAAGCGATGCAACAGACTTTTAACACTATAAATCGGCGAGTTGTTTTGTTGTAGCTGTAGAGGAAGTGGTTGAAGCAGGTACATTAACACCATTTCAAAGTTACTGTACAGGTACGTGGACGGGAAAGTTTTGAAGAGGTATGGGCAAATGGGATAGGCCTGGATGGGCACCTTGATTAGCATGGACCAATGGGCTGAAAAACCCCCTTCTCTGCTTTATAACTTCAACCAACTGGCTATACTTGTACAAGCAGATTAATGTATTGAACATGAATCAGATTTATGGCTAATGCAGTGAATTATCGTCATTTACCACATCAGGCGAAAGTTGGAAAACGTGACCTTTACAACTTGTGGCATCAAAAGTATTGATTGGCTGATTTTTAATGAGCATTTACTTAAACACAATGTTTATCCCAATGCTACTGTGATGGCGATGACTGAATTTTATTTTACTGAGATACAGTGCAGAACAGGCCCTTCCGGACCTTCAAGCCACACCACCCAGCAACCCCCGATTTAACGTCAGTTTGTATTTGCACAACCACCTCACATCACCTGCTCGTGAGCAAAAGATAACAGTCTTCACTTAGTCACAGGTAACTGGTTCTGGGTCTGAAAACCTGACTGCAACATGATCGAAAGCCTTTTGGGTTATGCCGGAGTCTTTGACTCACTTCGACTGAAAAAGTACACACCAGGACATCCCGAGTTTGTTGAAGGTTACATAGAAACACAAACGTCTTCATTCTTTCATGTGTTAACAAAACCCTGCATTCACTTAATCACGCCAAAGCAGGCAAATTGACCAATCACATCAATGCTGTTCATGGGAACTTGCTGTGCCGAGAAGCTGCCATTTTGCCCACACACCTGGCAACGTACACAGAGGAAGGTACCAGCTCAGGGGAGGAAATAAAACCTGCAGATTTCCGAAAGTGAATCAGAATCAGTTTATTATAACCGCTTTACAGAACGTGAAGTTTATTGTGTCCAGGGCAAAGACCTAACATTACTGTGAATTACAAAAATAAATACGTTATTTGATAAAAGGGGTAAAATTCATGAAGATCTGATGGCATAGGGGAAGAAGCTGTTCCTGAATTGCTGTGTGTGGATGTTCAAGCTCCTGGACCTCCTTCCTGATGGTAGTAATGAGAAGAGGGCACATCCTGGGATGCTGAGGCTCCACAGCGAGCTCATTGCATGCACCCGTCTCCAACATGACACCCTGAGGCTGAGGAACTGCAGACCGAGGAGGATTAGTGCTTCCTACCTCCAGTCCAATCTCATACAGATCAGGCAACAGCAATTGTCGGCTTAGTGCGGCGGTCTGCACACTGAAACACCACTCACCTGTTTATTATTTTTAAATCTGGGCTGTATTTGCCTTTAGGGTGGTCAGGCCACCCAGTGGGCACGACTTGAGGCACAAGCTGCTATCACCTGGGGACCCGAGGTGCCCGCCACACTCCTACCGCTGGCTGACCACACGATAAAAGTAAACAGGTACGAGGACAGGCAAGAGCCTGAAGATCTGCACTCAACTTAGGAACAGCTTGCTTCCCTCCACCATCAGATTTCTGAACCAATAAACACTACCTCGTTATTCACCTTTCGCAATATTTATTCATACTTATAATTTATAGTCATTTTATGTTTTGCAATGTTCTGTCGCCAAAAAAAAAATCACACATTTCCCAAGTGGTAATAAACTAGATCTGGATTCAGAAATGTGAGCATTTTATGCAGAAATCCTGTGCATTCTTCTCAAAACCAAGGTGCAATCTGGAGAAAATGCCAAGCCAAGGGAATCTGCACTGTGTCAAGGTGATAACTAAAATGCCATCTATAAAATCACCAATGGCACCAGTGTGGTCAGAATCTCAGATGACAACAAGGAGTGAGATAGATTGGCTAGTTGAGGGCATGCCATATGGAGTTTGAGGAGATTTGGTATGTATGTTCCTAAAGCCTGGCCCATTTCTACAACTGTACCACAGAGAGCATGATGACTATTTGCATCACTGCCTGCTGAGGAGATTCCCATGCACAGGATTGAACGAGGCTGCAGAGGTTGGAGACTCAGCCTCCCCACCATCCAGCTCACCTTCCAAAGGCGATGTCTCACGGTGGCATTGCTCATTAAGAACCCTCACCATTCCTCTTCGGAACAGCCTCCTGCCCTCTGCCCTTAGATTTCTGAACGTGAAAATAGCCCAATCTGATACAGAGCAAGACACCAGTGACGACAGTAAATCAGAATTATTGCCACATTACAGGCCATTCAGTCCATTGATGTTGAGAGGTTCTAGCACTGAGCTAGCCAATCACGTCCTCCACTTAAAGTCTTGCTATCCAGTCAGTTGGAAGACATTGATGGAATCTGTCTTCAAACAGTTAATTCCAGATCATGACTACCCCTTCGCCACTCACCTCAACGTCATTGGTTTAAATTTTACACCTCTGTCACCTCAGCCCAGCTATCCCTGTTCCTCGAACCATGACAGCAGCCTCCCTTTAAGTCAACCGCTCATAATCAGGTACAGCCCCATCAAACATCTTCACACCTTTCTCTGCTCCAGTTCTAGCGTCTTCAATACAACCATACAACAAGACTTTTTATCCCTGGAACTACTTCAGGTAATTGTTGCAGGCTCCTCTCCAGCATTCTCACTCCTTGCTGAAAATGCGATGACCAGAATTGGATTGCAGTTTTACAGCTGTGGACTAACCAATGTTTTGCACAAGTTCAACATAACTGGCTTGCTTTTGCACATTCTGCCTTCCCTGATAAACCCCAGAATCCCACATGCATTACTAACCACTCTTCCAACATAACCTTCCATGTTCAAGGATTTCTATGCAGGTCTGCCCATGCCCCACTGTTCCCACACACTGTTTCAAACTTCACTGTCTGTTCAGATTCACACTGCAAGCTGTAATGCTTCACGCTCCCCTGTTCAATTTCATCCAGCCATGCAGCCAGTTTATGTCCTCTGGCAATCCGTTCTTAGTCTTTCCCATCTTTAACCACACTTTCGAACTCTGACTAATTCACAAATTTGGTCATTTTCACCCCGTGTAATCAAGTCTGATTTAATAATAAGTCAAAAATAGAAGTGACCCCAGCACTGACCATCAGGGAAAGGCAGAGTCAACTATTCTGCAATCTGGAAAAATAGCCTTTTACCTTTTACTTTTTGTCCTTAAAATCCAGACCAACAGACCCCCTTTCAAACCTATGGGACACAATCTGATCACACTTTTATTAACCATCTTCTAAAAGCCCTTAGAGATAACATCTTCCACCCTCCCTTCATCAATCTGCTCTGTTATTGTACTGAAACATTCAAATTGAGTTTGCCAAACACAATTTGCTTTTAATCAGATCTGTGCTGGTTTATCAAACCAAATTCCTCTGATTATTTTCCTATTGTTTTCCTGATTATTATTTTGAAACCAACCCAAATTAAAAGGACTGGCCTACAGTTGCCTTGTCTGCCCTCACAAACATTTTAAAAATGAACGATTAATCCAGTTACTTTTTTTGATGGTGATGGACGTTGAGGGAGAACATTACCTGCGACAGAATTTTCTATACATGAAAGCCGGCTGTATTACTATGGGACCTTGTCACGTGGGGGGTGGGGGTGGGGGTTGGCTTATTTGCCGGTCGAAAGCCGCACCCTCCGTGTCGGTCGTCGAGTGGCCTGTTTAAAAGTTGCGGCACTCATTCCTATTGGCTGGCTTGCGTGCCACGACACTGATTTCCAGTTCCGGGCACCCCGGGGGTATAAGAATACCACTTGTGGAAGGCTTGGTCTCTCTTTCCTGTTGTCTCCAGAGGCCAGCACTGAGAAACCATTGGGAAAGAAGCAACACACACAAAATGCTGGTGAAACACAGCAGGTCAGACAGCATCCATAGGAAAGAAGGCCTGCTCGCACTCTTCGCTCAGTATCTGGCTGTTGAAATATTTAGTTTTGTAGTTGGTGTAACTTGGAGGGGGCTTAAAAGTTTAGTTGAAACTTCTACTGTTTGTAAATAAATGATTAATTTACAAATAAATTACACTTATTCATAAATAGTGTCTTCTATCTCACTCACCTACTTCCACATCACAGACCTTTCGTGTACTCCCAGGTGCGTCACTATTACAGTGCAGGAAAACACAGTCAATTTGAGAATAGCAAGATCCCTGAAGTAATTACAGGCATAACAATCTGATCTACTATTTGAAAGATGCTGACTGTGAACAGAAATTAGCCAGGGATGTTGAGAACCTCCCTGGTGTTCATTGAAAGGATGTCACTCCCAACTGTACACCATTCCAATTGTGTTCTGAAGTGGGACTGAACCAGAGTCTTGTGACCCTGGAATGAGAGCACTTTCTGACTTTCCGCTTGCTCATGCTTGCCAGATGCAGCAATGACATCACCAGCACAGAATGTGTGTAGTTTGGACAATATCACTGTTTCTGGTGATGACAGCACCATTGCAAGGCCAGGGACGTTCTGGGACTAAATCTTGATCTCTTCCGAGTGAGAGGATCCCACTGGGAACAGCAAAAGCAGCAGTAGAAATGGTTCCTGGAGTAGAAGGCTCTTGAGGTCACCTCCCTCATCAACAGAGTTCTGATTCCTCCATTAGGGAGAAGATTTAACTGAAGAATATCAGTCCAATGGATGCAGAAATGCCCAAGACTGGGAATCACAGCATGCATTGACAGTCTCAGTTTCAGCACAGAGTAGGCCTTCCCAACTCAGGAACTAGAAAGAGAGAGGCTGGTAAGTTCCGGTTCAAATTTATGGAGTGTGTACAGTTATGATGGCTCATCAGATTCCACATCCTCACGCAAGCATTTCAAGATTCCTCTAGCACTGAAAAACAAACTTGCAATTAACCTCAACTTGACAGTCTGTGTCAGGAGACACATTCCTGTCAGCTCTCATACATTATTGCTAATTGAAAGCAGGCTCGGATGATCCTAAACTGACACTCTCTGATCTCGAAGCCCAAACTCTGTGTCCTCTCAGATGGATCATAAATAAATAAACCTGTCCAACCTATCCAGTGTTAGCCTATCCTCTGTCCTTTATTTCTGATGCTAACAGGATTATTATGTTGTTCTGAAACCCAGCTTGCTCTTTCCCAGACTCTCAAGAACATTGCCTCTAGTGTGATGGAACCATGGCAACTGCTAGCCCATGAACCACCAAGGTCACCTATCACTAATCCGGCAACCTGTGGTTGATGGACAACGGGGATATTGACTAGCTACGGTGAAGAAATTTGGCAAATTCCCGTCAGTCGGGGACGTGCCCAATCTGTTTACATTGACGCAACATAGAAAGCATCCTATCTGAATACTCAGTATGGCAACTGCTCTGCCTGTGACTGCAAGAAGCTGCAGAGAGTTGTGGATACAGCTCAGCCCATCAATGGAATGAGCCTCCCCTGCCTATAATTTATTTATTTTTTTATTTAGCTATACATCACCGAGTAGGCCTTGCTGGCCCTTCAAGCCACGGCCCCTGACAAGCCTGGTTAACCCTCGCCTAATCACAGGATGATTTACCACGACCAGTTAACCCACCCGTATGTCTTTGGTTTCCGGTTTGGCCGCCGGCCGCTCAACCACGGTTTTCAGTCGGGCGCCGGAGCTCGGAGAGATTCGGCGGGGGGGGGGGGGCGGGTGCCCGGCGCTCAGCCGGGGGCCATGGTCGAGTGGTTGGCGACTTGGGCCAGCTTCCCCACCAGAGGATGGTGTGAGGACACCCAGCAGAACTAAAAATAAATACGACCTGACAAAGGGCGGATGAGTTCCTTGTGAGCCAGCAGCCATCTTCCGTGGAAGAGATTAAAGCCTCACCACGTATCTACGAATCTAGTTAGAAGAGATATGATGAACTTAGGTGCTGCACCGTGTGCCCGCACCTGCCCAAGACCTCCGCCTAAGGAAGGGCGGAGCTCGAAGAAGCGGCCGCGGCTGGAGGCCGACACGGCCTCGGGCTCGAGTTCGGCAGGGGCGGCAGTGGGTGGTGCCAAGGCGGCCAGCAGGAACAAACTAGAGGAGAGGCTGTACTTGGTGCTATCGCAAGATCGAAGAAGATGGAGGTGCATAGCCGCCAACCCTGGATTCGGGACGGAAACCACTGACTGACTGACTGACTGATGTCTTTGGACTGTAGGAGGAAACTGGAAGACCTGGAGAAACCCCACTCATTCCACGGGAAGGACGTACACAGTCTCCTTACAGAATAGCGCCAGAATTGAACTCTGACCCCCAGAACGCCCTGAGTTGTAACGGTGTCACGCTAAATGCTGAGCTACCATCGCATTTAGCTGCCTCAGTTAAGCAGCCAGCAAAATCAAAAATCCCACCCACCCCAGACATTATCTCCAGTCCCCTCTCCCATCGGGCGGAATATACGAAAACCTGAATGTGTAAAGTTCAAGGACAGATTCTACCCTACGTTTATCAGACTATTAAACAGTTTCCTAGTACGATGACCTCACAATCTACCATGTTATAATCTCACACTCTATTATTTATCTGCACTGCACTTTCTCTGTTAGCATTGTTATATAGTTTTATCTAATCTGTGTGGACACGACAATAATAAACCAGATCCAATTCACAGCAGATTTGGATTTTGTGTGCAGAGGTGAATCACCAGTGTTACTGATTTGCATCAGCTCATAATATGGCCAGCTGGTGGTGCAATGGCATCAGCGGTGGACTTCGGAGGGAAGGCTCCTGAGTTCGAATCCAAGTCGGCCACCCCCCGAGCACGCTTTCCATCCATGCCGGATTGGGCGTCGAGCTAGCCACTCGGCCTCGGAAAAAAAAAGGGTCGAGTCAGGAACGTTCATGTCGTGACCCAGTTAATCCGAAAGGAGACCAATCCTGACATTACACGCCAGACAAGAATGGCTGACTGTCTGGTGCGACGCGCTAAAAAAAATCATAATACACTTCCTACTCATAATGACCCAAACTATCACCTCCACCTTTGTTGGAGAAGATGGGACTATTGTTCCTACATTCCCAGGTGTTATTGTAAACGTAGAACTCGTGAAGTGATGTGCTGGCCCCATGCCAAATTTGTCATTATTAAGAACAAACATAACAGTTACTATTTCAAAGGACCTGTGCTGGGCCCAGCACCCAAGTGCAATTACGAAGAAAGCACAACAGCGCCTCTGCTTCCTTAGGAGTTTGTTGAGACCCAGCATGACAGCTTTGACGAATTTCTATAGATGTGTAATGGAGAGTATATTGACTGGCTGCGTCACAGCCTGTTAAGGAAACACTAATGCCCTTGAACAGAAAAGCCTACAAAAAGTAGTGGATACAGCCCAATCCATCACGGGTAAAGCCCTCCCCATCATTGAGCACATCTACATGAAACACTGTCACAGGAAAGCAGCATCCAAAATCAGAGATCCCCTCCATTCAGACCACGGTCTCTTCTCGCTGCTGCCATCAGGAATGTACAAGACTCACACCTCCAGATTCGGGAACAGTTACTACCCCCCAACCATCAGGCTCTTGAACCAAAGGGGATAACTTCACTTGCCCCAAACGCTCATATAACTAACAGACTCACTTTCAAGGACTCTTAATCTCATGTTCTTGATAATTATAGCTATTTATTTATAGTCGAGTTTGCAAAGTTTGTTGCCTCTGCACTCTGGTTGAACACCCTAGATGGGCCGTCTTTCATTGATTCTGTTATGGTCACTATCCTATAAATTTATTGAGTAAGCGCACAAAAAAATTAATCTCAGGTTGTATACAGTGACATTTATGTACTTTGACAATAAAAATTTAATTTGAATATCACTTTCTTCCCCTCAGCTATCATCTCAGCCCCTTCAGCAAGGCTCCTGTGTTAATGACATCGTGTGTTACACACAAATTACATGACTTTAAAACACCTTCTGAAGGACATCCATTCAATATGCATTTGAATGAATCACCACTATCAGTTCTCTGAACAGTCATTTCCTTTATGACTTACTAAAAAGTTTTCCTCACATTTGTTTTCAATTTACTCTGCTAGCAATGTTGTCCATGTCCCCCCCACTACATCAAACAGGGAGAAAAATCTACTTATAGTCTTTTTCACTTATAATCCTAACAGCGACTACATCAGCACCACCTCCGAAACAGAGACACAACACATAGATGTGGCAAATCAGGATGAACACGCAAAGGAACCCAGCAGAACTCAGCAGGGCAGGTAGCATCACCTTTGAGACGTTCTCCAGTGAGTCATTCCTTGTAGGCCAATCTCTCCATCCCATCAATGATTCTAATTGCTCAATTCTGTTTCTTTTAGTTAGCTCCTATGTATTTTTGAATGAGGCAATGGGAATTATATACTGTAAAATACCGTATGTGTGCTCTCACAACACAATAGTCAGGATAACCACACAAATCTGACTCAATGTTGCACAGCTGTTAGGCACCATCTAACATATCTTTGTGAGAATACTCTGATCCTTCATTCAGATCCCAAATTTTCCCTTTTCCGTTTCCTTTATTGTCCTTCCATTTTAAAAGCAACCAATTCTTTCGTACCAATACGAAATTATTCTTTCCATTCAACTTTATCTGCTACCCAATTATAAACTGAATTCAAATCCCTTGGTAGCTTATCCAGTTAGCATTAAGACTCCCATCTTTATTAAGGTGGCAGGGTTGAGATACATCTCCACCAAAGGAGGTAGAAGGTGCTCCTTCCCTCTGCTAGTTTGCAGGTCGCCCTTGGGTAAGGTACAGCACCAGTTTAGCCCCCCGATCAGGGTCACGTGAAACCACGGGAGCAGGTGGTGGATGGTCGTATGAGTAGCTGGTGCAGATCACAAGTCCTGGTTCTGTGATCATTGACACCAGGCAGACAATCCCTGAAGAGTACTGATAATGGCTGGGGTCATCCATCTTGCAAGTACACTGTTCAAAAGGTGGCAATGGCAAACCACTTCTGTAGAAAAAATTGCCAAATGGTCATGGATAGAGAAAAGAATAGGCAAGAATTCTGAAGACTGATGGAAGACCACGATTGCCCACATAATGATGATGCCAGCAGGCTTTTCCACTGAGGTTGGGTGAGACTACAACCAGAGGTCATGGGTTAAGGGTGAAAGGTGAAGTATTTAAGCGGAACATGAGGGGAAACCTCTTCACTCAGAGGGTGGTGCAAATATGGAACGAGCTGCCAGAGGAAGAGGTGGATACAGGTTCAATTTCAACACTTAAGAGAAGTTTGGGAAAGTACATGGACAGGAGGGGTATGGTCCGGGTGCAGATCAAAGGGACAAGCAGAATAACGGTTCGGTACATATTAATTGGGTCAAAAGGCTTGTTTCTGTGCTGTAGTGCTCTAGGACCCTTTTCTCCACCATTTAGACGTGGATCCTGGTTGCTTACATTGGATTTTCAATTATAAAGTATCTGTTTACGAAGTATCTGCTGTCAGAGAATGCACGGTAGGAGTGGCATTGCTACAATTACATCTTGCACCAGCTTTACCTTCAGCTGATAGTGAACCCCTGACCCCAGAGTTAGTGTTCCACAATGGTGTTAAAAGCTCCAGGACCCTGCCTTGCTGACTTCACAATGACAACACATGCAGCAAAAGACCTGGAGCTGAGTGTGTTTGGAAGATCATCTTCCACAGTTGCTGCAGGATCAAGGTCAAAAACCTCTCACCTGCGAGCACCTTCACCATATGAACAGTATCAGTTCAAAAAGATCCACTACTATTTACTCCAAGTTAGCACTTTGCGTCCTTGGCACCAACACCACATCCTGAGAGCAAGGAAACAGTACTGATCTGCTTTTCCTTAGAGGAGGGAGCTTTTGATATGTCCTTGACAAGTTTCCACACTGGCTGATGTAGAAGGGGACACAATTAAAAGCAGTCCCACAAACGGAGAATTGAGAAGTGTGGTGAATGTTATGAAAACACCAAATTCTCCATTAAGGTCATGGGAGCCAATGACATTTCAGTGTAAAAGCACACTGATGAAGGCAGGGAAAGGAAAATCAGGAATGTGCAAAAGCATAGAATGAGAAGAGTGTAGAAAGCCCAGAAGGTCACGGTGTGAAAATAGATAGGAAAATGTTGGACCCTGGACCCTGGACCCTTGGACCGTGTTGGGCACGTGGCCAAGTGGTTAAGGCGTTCATCTAGTGATCTCAAGGTCGCTAGTTCGAGCATCAGCTGTGGCAGCGTGTTTGTGCCCTCAAGCAAGGCACTTAACCACACATTGCTCTAGACTGTGCGAGGAGTGGCGCCCCATACAGACGTCCAATCTGCACCTTGTAAGGCATGAAAATGCCCGACGCAGGCCTCCCATGGTCTGAGTGGACGTTCCCCTCCCCTCCCTCCCCCTGGAGGGATGTGAAATCTTTGTTGGACTAGGATTGAGTTTGCACTTGTCAGGAAGGATTAATGGAACTCGATGAGAATTAGGACAAAGGGCAACAGAGGCTTAGATCACCATCATCTCTGATGCTGCTTGACTGCTCAGTCCTAAAGTTTCCCACAACTCACCCATTATCAACCCCAGATTTCTCACGGTAAGTAAACACGAACCAAGTGTCAAATTGTTTTATGTTCCTTTCCTAGGAAGAGGAGAAAATAATCTGACTTAATGAAAAGCTAGCACTAAACCAAAGCTGAAAGGAAATTTATTACCAAAGTGCATATATGTCATCATATACAAGTGAGAATTCATTTTCTCAGGGTAGTATATGGTGACATCTCCCTCCTTAAAACCAGTCGCTCCAGGCAGATGGGGTTCGTCGCTGCGGTTGGCAGCTCATCTAGAAGGAAAACTCTGACCTCAAAACTCTACTGTCTTGTGGCTATACCCACTCATAGGGAAGGCTTCGGGAGTAAATCACAAGGAAAAATCCGGAGCTGGAGTCCCTACATTGATTTCAATGCTGTCTGGTAACTCCTGTGATGCTGCTGGTACCAAACTGTATCGGACTCTGCAGTTCCTTCGGGTTCATCGGATGTGTGGAGAGGGTGAGCTTGCTACTTGGGCAGCAACTTGCTCTCCATATTATGCTGCCCAGGCTTGAGTATCTAGAGAGCTAGGACACAAGATCTATGGTCAACTCTGACCGATGAAGGCCAACACACAAGATGGGGACATATACTACCAATAAGTTGATCCAGATGTTTGCAAGTCCTTTGCAGTGGCCATTGCCTGAAGATTTCTTTTCTAGAAATCTGGAACTTGAAGAGGCCACTGAAATTCTTTCTGGTGGGGTCACTCATTGCCACGTTTCATCAAATGCTAACTGACTCAGCACTGTTCAAGAGGATGGGAGTCATGTACATTGAGTGCTGTGTCTCTGATCCTGTGGCAGACCAGTGAAGGGAAAACAAAATTCAACATCTCCCTCATTCAATTCAGTAGCAAAGGGAGGGGCAATGTGGGGGGGGGGGGGAGACAGAAAAATCCTTGGCCTAGTTCCAAGTTTCCATTTCACTGCAGAAACAAAACAATCAGTGCACAAACAAAACAATGGCTGCCTTTATACTAGCCCCCATCAGTTTGGAATCTAATAGTGCTTCAACCTTTGACTTTTGCTCTGTCCTGTCACCAACAGGTCACACACTCTGAAAGAAACAGTGAGGCAAAACATGTTTTAAGTTCAAATATGCACAGTGCTCCCCTCTCAGACACCCAATCCGTTCTAACAAAACTGGTTTGACAAGGAAATGCTGGCAATAAGATTCCCGCTTTTTAGTATGCTCTGAACGTGTATCTGATGAATACGTAAGCATCTAATCCTTGCAGATAGCCAAGAGGCAGTTATTATTATAGGTTTAAAGCTCCATCATCTTTAATGGAGATTGTTCACCACAATGGATGCTCACATTTACCTCTGGGCAAAATGTAGCTCTCACTTATTCCAACAACACTAGATTCCCTCCAAAAAAACTGTGGAAAGTAGAATGTCTTACACAGCAGTATTCCTGCAAGCTAAAATTCCAATTTTTCTTTGTAAGCAAGGCAGCTCTCATGAACTCTCAGGTATTAAAGAAATCACAATTTAAACCAAGCCCAGAAACCTTGGCTCCGTTTGCAAACTGCGATCAGGGTAATTACAGAGAAAGAACATTGCACTGCAAAAGGCAGGGGAGGATGTGCTCAAAAGACACCTCAGAGCAGGAAATTATTTTTAAAAACTACAAGACCCAGTTTGTGCAGGTCTTGGTCAGAGCTGGTTAGCTGCAAGACAATAGTGAAGGGTTCTGCAATTTCAAAGTACCCTTTATCAGCTGGGGACACTGAAACCCAAATTTGCCTTTAAAGTCTTAGGAGTCAACATCACTTTAGTGCGACATTCTGTTGTCTCCCGGCCCTGAAGAAGCGCGTTGGTTCGAAACGTTGGCTGTTTAATCATTTCCAAGATTCAGCTCCACCTGCTGAGGTCCCTCGGCATTTTCTGTGTGCTGCTATGCAGTTCCAGCATCTGCAGATTTTTTTGTGTTTAGTGTGAAATCTTTAAACTGTCCTCATTTTCAAAATTCTGCTTCAGCTTGCTCCCGCAGATTACAGTCACCTCCCTCGGGTCGATAACCAAAAGGCAGGGCAGTTTCAAACCCTCGGCCTCCGCCACCAAAGTTGGTACATGGGTCACCAACACCTCTCAAACGTGGCACTCAGTTCCTGCCTGGTTCTGTCTTCTTCCCCTTCCACCGGGCACAAGATATAAAAGCTTGAAAACAAACATCCTTTGGCTCAAGGATGGCTTCTATCCGGCTGTTATAAGGCTACTGAACAGATCTTGAACAATGGACTCGGCCTCACCATCTACGTCACCATGGTCCTCTCTACCTTGTTGTCTCCCTGACTGCACTTTCTCTGCTGCTGTTACACCATATTCTCTGTCTCCCTGCTCCCACTTGCAACAGCAAAAGCACCTCCCCCACCATGCAAGCAATAGCAAAGCCCCCAAGAGACCTCGATCCACAGTCCATCAGAAACTGCAGTCCATCCCAACACGTTGATGTCTCAGGCAGGCTCTCTCTCACCAGTGAGGGAGAGAGGAATCACTTCTGCAACAATCAGACCGAGAGACCAGGAGCTCGCTGGGAGGACAGCAGTGGCTCAAGTCCAAAGCCCATAACCAACCTATGGGCAATTGCGGATGGGCCCACGGACTATAAACGCTCAAACAGCTCCTTCCAGAATAGGTGTGCTCCACCAGTTCCGGCCCCATGCTGGCATTAATCACTCCACCAATGCTGACTGCCCTTTGATCTACCAAACGTGTACACACTGAAACAACCTCCGGAAATCTCACTGGCTACCTCCCCTCCATGAAAGCTCCCTTTGATTTCCTTGATCAAGGTCACGTCTCCCAGTCACCCAGTGAAGGGCCAGATGTCAAACCTGGTTTGATGACACCTGGAAATACAAAGGGATGTGAAATCTAACGTACAGATGAAAGCTGTGCGTAAGAACTGGAAACATGATTATTCACCTTACCCCATCACAGCAATCTTGCTACCCCATGTTACTCAGGGGAAGTGAGTGTCGCATCTCTCCCATCTCTGAGCTGCTGACTTGAATCTCAGTAGAGCTGAGAACAAAGTCCAACCACATGCTACAATACAGTACTAACGGGGTGAAGCTTGACTGTCTCACCGCCGGGGACAGCGCTGAGGGAGCGTCTCACCGCCGGGGACAGCGCTGAGGGAGCGTCTCACAGTTGGGGGACAGTGCTGAGGGAGCGTCTCACTGTCGGGGACAGCACTGAGGGAGCGTCTCACAGTCGGGGGATAGCATAGAGGGAATGTCTCACAGTCGGGGGACAGTGCTGAGGGAGCGTCTCACTGTCGGGGGACAATGCTGAGGGGGTGTCTCACAGTCGGGGGACAATGCTGAGGGAGTGTCTCACAGTCGGGGGACAGTGCTGAGGGAGCGTCTCACAGTCAGGGGACAATGCTGAGGGGGTGTCTCACTGTCGGGGCAGCGCTGAGGGAGCGTCTCACAGTCGGGGCAGCGCTGAGGAAGCGTCTCACTGTCGGGGCAGCGCTGAGGGAGCGTCTCACAGTCGGGGCAGCGCTGAGGGAGCGTCTCACTGTCGGGGGCAGCACTGAGGGAGCGTCTCACTGTCGGGGGCAGCGCTGAGGGAGTGTCTCACTGTCGGGGACTGCGCTGAGGGAGCATCTCACAGTTGGGGACAGCGCTGAGGGAGCGTCTCACTGTCGGGGACAGCACTGAGGAAGCGTCTCACTGTCAGGGACAGCGCTGAGGGAGCGTCTCACAGTCGGGGGCAGCGCTGAGGGAGCGTCTCACAGTCGGGGGCAGCGCTGAGGGAGCGTCTCACAGTCGGGGGCAGCGCTGAGGGAGTGTCTCACTGTCGGGGGCAGCGCTGAGGGAGAGTCTCACTGTTGGGGACTGCGCTGAGGGAGCATCTCACTGTCGGGGACAGCGCTGAGGGAGCGTCTCACTGTCAGGGGGCAGCACTGAGGGAGTGTCTCACAATCGGGGGACAATGCTGAGGGAGCGTGTCACTGTTGACAGTATTAAGGGAGCATCTCACTGTAGGGGTCAGCACTGAGGGAGCGTCTCACTGTCAGGGGCAGCGCTGAGGGAGCGTCTCACAGTCGGGGGCAGCGCTGAGAGAGCGTCTCACAGTCGGGGGCAGCGCTGAGGGAGTGTCTCACTGTCGGGGGCAGCGCTGAGGGAGAGTCTCACTGTCGGGGACTGCGCTGAGGGAGCGTCTCACTGTCGGGGACAGCGCTGAGGAAGCGTCTCACTGTCAGGGGGCAGCACTGAGGGAGTGTCTCACAATCGGGGGACAATGCTGAGGGAGCGTGTCACTGTTGACAGTATTAAGGGAGCATCTCACTGTAGGGGTCAGCACTGAGGGAGCGTCTCACTGTCAGGGGCAGCGCTGAGGGAGCGTCTCACTGTCGGGGGCAGCGCTGAGGGAGTGTCTCACCATCGGGGGCAGCACTGAGGGAGCGTCTCACTGTCGGGAGACAGTACTGAGGGAGCGTCTGTGTAGGTCAGTGCTGAGGGAGCATCTCACTGTCGGGGACAGTGCTGAGGGAGCATCTCACTGTCGGAGGACAGTGCTGAGGGAGCATCTCACTGTCGGGGACAGCGCTGAGGAAGCGTCTCACTGTCAGGGGGCAGCACTGAGGGAGTGTCTCACAATCGGGGGACAATGCTGAGGGAGCGTGTCACTGTTGACAGTATTAAGGGAGCATCTCACTGTAGGGGTCAGCACTGAGGGAGCGTCTCACTGTCAGGGGCAGCGCTGAGGGAGCGTCTCACTGTCGGGGGCAGCGCTGAGGGAGTGTCTCACCATCGGGGGCAGCACTGAGGGAGCGTCTCACTGTCGGGAGACAGTACTGAGGGAGCGTCTGTGTAGGTCAGTGCTGAGGGAGCATCTCACTGTCGGGGACAGTGCTGAGGGAGCATCTCACTGTCGGAGGACAGTGCTGAGGGAGCATCTCACAGTTGGGGGACAATGCTGAGGGAGCATCTCACTGTCGATGACAGTGCTGAGGGAGCGTCTCACTGTCGGGGACGGCACTGAGGGAGTGTCTCACTGTCGGGGACGGCACTGAGGGAGTGTCTCACTGTCAGGGGCAGCGTTGAGGGAGCGTCTCACTGTCGGGGGCAGCGCTGAGGGAGCGTCTCACTGTCGGGGACAGCGCTGAGGAAGAGTCTCACTGTCAGGGGGCAGCACTGAGGGAGTGTCTCACAATCGGGGGACAATGCTGAGGGAGCGTGTCACTGTTGACAGTATTAAGGGAGCATCTCACTGTAGGGGTCAGCACTGAGGGAGCGTCTCACTGTCAGGGGCAGCGCTGAGGGAGCGTCTCACTGTCGGGGGCAGCGCTGAGGGAGTGTCTCACCATCGGGGGCAGCACTGAGGGAGCGTCTCACTGTCGGGAGACAGTACTGAGGGAGCGTCTGTGTAGGTCAGTGCTGAGGGAGCATCTCACTGTCGGGGACAGTGCTGAGGGAGCATCTCACTGTCGGAGGACAGTGCTGAGGGAGCATCTCACTGTCGGGGACAGCGCTGAGGAAGCGTCTCACTGTCAGGGGGCAGCACTGAGGGAGTGTCTCACAATCGGGGGACAATGCTGAGGGAGCGTGTCACTGTTGACAGTATTAAGGGAGCATCTCACTGTAGGGGTCAGCACTGAGGGAGCGTCTCACTGTCAGGGGCAGCGCTGAGGGAGCGTCTCACTGTCGGGGGCAGCGCTGAGGGAGTGTCTCACCATCGGGGGCAGCACTGAGGGAGCGTCTCACTGTCGGGAGACAGTACTGAGGGAGCGTCTGTGTAGGTCAGTGCTGAGGGAGCATCTCACTGTCGGGGACAGTGCTGAGGGAGCATCTCACTGTCGGAGGACAGTGCTGAGGGAGCATCTCACAGTTGGGGGACAATGCTGAGGGAGCATCTCACTGTCGATGACAGTGCTGAGGGAGCGTCTCACTGTCGGGGACGGCACTGAGGGAGTGTCTCACTGTCGGGGACGGCACTGAGGGAGTGTCTCACTGTCAGGGGCAGCGTTGAGGGAGCGTCTCACTGTCGGGGGCAGCGCTGAGGGAGTGTCTCACCATCGGGGGCAGCACTGAGGGAGTGTCTCACTGTCAGGGAGGGCACTGAGGGAGCGTCTCAATGTCGGGGACGGCACTGAGGGAGTGTCTCACTGTCGGGGACGGCACTGAGGGAGTGTCTCACTGTCGGGGACAGCGCTGAGGGAGTGTCTCACTGTCGGGGACAACACTGAGGGAGCGACTCACTGTCGGGGACGGCACTGAGGGAGCGTCTCACTGTCGGGGACAACACTGAGGGAGCGACTCACTGTCGGGGACGGCACTGAGGGAGTGTCTCACTGTTGGGGACGGCACTGAGGGAGTGTCTCACTGTCGGGGACAACACTGAGGGAGCGACTCACTGTCGGGGACGGCACTGAGGGAGTGTCTCACTGTCGGGGACGGCACTGAGGGAGTGTCTCACTGTCGGGGGCAGCGCTGAGGGAGTGTCTCACCATTGGGGGCAGCACTGAGGGAGTGTCTCACTGTCAGGGACGGCACTGAGGGAGCGTCTCACTGTCGGGGACGGCACTGAGGGAGTGTCTCACTGTCGGGGACAACACTGAGGGAGCGACTCACTGTCGGGGACAGTGCTGAGGGAGCGTCTGTGTGGGTCAGTGCTGAGGGAGCGTCTCACTGTCAGGGGCAGCGCTGAGGGAGTGTCTCACCATTGGGGGCAGCACTGAGGGAGTGTCTCACTGTCAGGGACGGCACTGAGGGAGCGTCTCACTGTCGGGGACGGCACTGAGGGAGTGTCTCACTGTCGGGGACAACACTGAGGGAGCGACTCACTGTCGGGGACAGTGCTGAGGGAGCGTCTGTGTGGGTCAGTGCTGAGGGAGCATCTCACTGTCAGGGACAGTGCTGAGGGAGTGTCTCACTGTCTGGGTCAGTGCTGAGGGAGCATCTCACTGTCGGGGACGGCACTGAGGGAGCGTCTCACTGTCGGGGACGGCACTGAGGGAGTGTCTCACTGTCGGGGACGGCACTGAGGGAGTGTCTCACTGTCGGGGACGGCACTGAGGGAGTGTCTCACTGTCGGGGACGGCACTGAGGGAGTGTCTCACTGTCAGGTACAGCGCTGAGGGAGCGACTCACTGTTGGGGACAGTGCTGAGGGAGTGTCTCACTGTCTGGGACAATGCTGAGGGAGCGTCTCATTGTTGGGGACAGTGCTGAGGGAGCGTCTCACTGTCGGGGACAGTGCTGAGGGAGCGTCTCATTGTTGGGGACAGTGCTGAGGGGGTGCTGCTCTGTCAGAGGGGGCAGGAGGTAGAGAGGACATGCTACACTGGCAGAGGGTTAGCTCCATAGAGCGGTGCGGTGCTGAGGTAATACTGCACCACCAGCGGGACCACGGTCCAGCTACACGGAAGCAAACACTCCGCCTGAAGTGTGCATTAAATCAGACCAAATCAGACCAAAATCAGCCCCAATGCCCTTTATGGGAAGCACATGATGTGAAAACATTTCTATGCTGTCTGCAGAGTTCTATCTGGTCAGAGGTTTGATAATCTACAAACATCCCTTGACTTGTTCAATAAACATATAAAATTCCATGGGGTGAGCTTGAAGGGCTGGAGTATCCAGTGGTGACTCTTCTCCCAAAGTAAATTACTTATCGAATTACACTTACATCACCATATACAACCCTGAGGTTCATTTCTTGTGGGCAGAGTCAATGAAAGACCGCACCAGCCTGGGTGTCCAACGAGAGTGTGGAAGACAACAAACTGTGCAACTACAAAAAGTAGAAACAATAATGATAAATAACTGTGCAATAACTATCGAGAACCTGAAGAGGCCCTGAAAGAGAGGCCATAGGTCATGGGGACATTTCTATGATGGGGCAAATGAAGTTTGGTTCATGAGGGGTAGTAACCGTTCCTGAACCCGAAGTGGGGATACGCGGCGGGAGATGTGCTGGGCTCACAATACACTGTGTCAGTCAGGTGATCAGCCAGCAAATCCAGCTCTATTTCAGATGATTCTATGCTTAACAGAACTCCCTTGTTCTGAGAGACTGCTTGTTAAGTTTAACAACACTTGTTTTCACAGCAAGGGTGAAGAGGTGAGGAAAACTCTCTCATGAAGGCCCGCTGACCCTTACGCTGCTAAAACCTACTTTGATTGTATCTCTGACAATGGCTACTTGCTTTCGGGCAAACTGAGAGGGATGATATTATTGGGCGTGCAGTAGAGACCCTGATAAATACTCGTGTTGAGCAGGGCTGCCGACAGAATAACCAGGCCTGTAATAGAGGCACAAACCTGTAACACAATAACCTGGTCAGTAAACATGTAGGGTGGGCGATCTTGGATTGTATCTCAGATTGCGAGAGGCACAGACTTAAACGTTCTAACCAGGTGCATCACTGGCTGGTATGGCGAGGCCACTGTGCAGGATCAGAAAACACTGCAAAGGGTTGCAAACTCAGCCAAATCCATCGTGGGCACTGGCCTTCTGAGTTGTCAAGGACATTGGCAAAAGGTGATGCCTCAGAAAGCGGTGGCATCCATCACTCAGGACGTGTTCTCGCGTCATTGTTTCCGTCAGCGAGGAGGAGCGGGAACCCCAAGGCACACACTCAACGTTTTGGGAATAGTTTCTTCCCCTCCGCCATCTGATTTCTGAAGGGACACTAAACCATTCCTTGAACACCAGCTTACTATTTTTCCTCTCTTTTGGCCGCTCTCTTTTCTTCCTCTCTTAAGATTATTACAGCTGGGAGCGGTAATAGGGACAAGCTCCCATCACCTACTTATTGCTCCCAATGGAGTGCATCTCAAATAGCCTCTGAGAACCAAGTCCACCTCCTGGCCTTCACGTGCGTCTCAGCTACTAAACCCGAAGGAACTGTTTCTACTGACAGGAGAAGGGGCAAAGACGGGTTACTGGCACCTTAAAACCAGTCGCTTCAGGCAGATGGGGCTCGTCAGCCGTGGTTGACAGCTCATCCAGAAGGAAACTCTGATCTCAAACCTCCGCTGCCTTGCGGCTGTACTCACTCATGGGGAAGGGTTCTAGAGTAAACCTCGAGGAAAAATCTGGAGCTGGAGTCCCTAAGGCAGTCCTACACCGAGTTCAATGTTGACTGGCAACTCTTGCGACGCTGCTGGTACCAAACTGTATCAGTCTCTGCTATTCCTTTGGGTTCATCAGATGTGTGGAGAGGGGGAGCTTGCCACATGGGCAACAGCTTGCTCTCCCTATCGTACTGCCCAGGCTTGTGTATCTTGACAGCTAGGATGCAATATCCATGGTTGACTCTGACCAAGAAGAATTTATCTATAAAATTGTAATTTGTAGTGCTTTTACGCCTTGCTCTGTACTGCTGCCACAAAACAACAGACTTTACAACATATGTCTGTGATAATAAACCTGATTCTGATTCGGTGGTCTGTTCATATGGTATGTATTTCCCACCGTTGGGATGTCTAAAGCGTGAAGCTGTAGGTTTATAGTGAGAGGGAGGAAAGTTAAGGAAGTTCTGAGGGGTAAATATTTTCACAGAAAGGACAGTTGTTATCTGGAATGAGCAGTCACAGGAGGTAAACGGGTTTATTATTGTCAGATGTACTGCGGGACAGTGAAAAACTTTGTTTTACATTCCATCCTTGCAGATCATTTCATCACATCACAACACTGAGGTTATGCAAGGGAAAAGCAATAACAGAACGGAGAACAAAGTGTTTCAGTTACATGGGAAACTGCAGTGCAAGCAGATAATAAGGGGGAAAGGTCACGGCAAGCTCGGCAGGGTTTACTCGTCTCGGCGCTGAACTGAGGCAGCGGTCTGCTACTAACGGACTGGCGTGATTGGCTTTGTGGCTGTGGACCCACTTTCGGGAATTTCAGTTCTGAATATTAATTGCTTAACTTTGTAGTTTGCATGAGTTGTTTTTTTCCCCCTGCATATTGGGTGTTTGACGGTTTTTTTTAATGGGTTCTATTGGGGTTCTTTGTTTTGTGGCTGCCTGTAAGGTTGTGTACACAGTTCGATATTAAATTAACTTTGAACAAGGTAGATTTTCAACAGTGTAGAAGTGGACTGTTCACTAGTCTTACAACCACAGGATAGAAACAGCCCTTGTGCCTGGTGGTACGTGCTTTCAGGCGGGTGGGGGGAGCGAGAAGGTCCAGCTGTTGGAGGCAGGAACAGTGGCAACATTTAAGCAGCATCTGGACGTCTTCAAGGAGTGGTGTCTCAAAAAGGTGGCACCCATTATTAAGGGCCCCCATCACCCAGGACATGGCCTCTTCTCATCAGGGAGGAGGTACAGGAGCCTGAAGGCTCACACTCGACGTTTCAGGAAAAGCTTCTTCCCCTCTGCCATCTGATTTCTGAATGGACATTGAATCCGTGAACACCAACTCACCACTTTATTTTAATTCCTATTTTTGCACTACTTATTTAATATAAATACACTAACAGTAATTCACTCTATTATTATGTATTTCATTGCACTGCTGTTGCAAAGTCCACAAATTTCATGACATATACCGATGATATTAAACCTGATTCTGATAGGTACTGGAAAGAGCAGGGCATAAAAAAACCAATGCAAGCAAGTGGGATCAGTACAGATGGTTGGCATCAAAAGTTTGGGCTGAAGGGCCTGTTCCTTTGTCTGTGCTGTACAACTCCACAGCTCCGTAAAGCAGAAAAATACTAGCTCAGATGCTACCACAGCAACGAACAAACACGAACACACGATGGCTTCGGCAGAAGCGAAGGTTTGCTGGTGTGTTGTGGGGGGTGGGGCGTGAGGGGTGGTGGTGGGGGGAAGCCCCACCTCTCAGAGTCACTTGTGGCCCCAGCCCCAGCACTGCTGAGAGCCCTCGAAAGTGCTAGCCTCACTTGGAGAACGGAGCATCGGGTCATCCACCATCTTCTCCAGGTCAAACAGGAGTCAGACATTGAACGCTGGCCTTGCCGGCACCCCAGGAGTGAATAAAAGAGAAATACTTGCGTCAGCGACTCTGCGCCAACAGAAAAAGTGGGAAATTTGTGAGGACTCAATCAAAGCCATCTGGCTGAAAGGCCAATCAAACGCCCCTCCCAACCACTAGAAGGCAGCTCCTTCCTGTATGGGAAAGGACTGATTCATTCTCGTCTGCTTCAAAATCTGAACGTGATCAAAATTTCTTCCTTAAAAAGAATTTGAATCAATCAAGTAGTACTTGATGTGTATTTTTTTCCCTACCCGCTCGAGGTTGTGGGAGAAAGAGAAAACATAAGGGTTTTATTGTGAAGATTTCTTTATAAGGGTACAGGCCTCACTTCAAAGCCATTTCATACCCTGGCACTGTTCCACAACACAAGCTTTTACAGCCTCTGATCATCATCGCGCCGTTCCCTGCAACTGCTCTCTGCACCTACTGCACCCAACAAGCTTGCTTTTAAACCTCACTGCTATGCTGCCCCCCCCCCCCCCAGTTAAACCTCTGGGAAGCTCGCAGCCTCTCAGCACCAGTTAGCAGCCAGCAGTGGACCTGGGAACAGGAGCTGGGGATGGAAGGGTTAGAGGCATTTGGAAATACTCCATGGTCATAGGCATCTGTCAGTCTCATGAGACCATGGATTTGCACCTTGGAAGGTTTCCGGGGCGCAGGCCTAGTCAAGGTTGTATGGAAGACCGGCAGTTGCATGTCTTCCCTCTCCACGCCACCAATGTTGTCCAAGGGAAGGGCACTAGGACCCATACAGCTTGGCACCGGTGTCATCGCAGAGCAATGTGTGGTTAAGTGCCTTGCTCAAGGACACAACACGCTGCCTCAGCCAAGGCTCGAACTAGCGCCCTTCAGATCACTAGACAAATGCCTTAACCACTTGGCCACAGTACAATTGGCGGGACATTTCAGCCAAGACCTTTCACCTGGACTGGATAGTTAAACACAAATCAAAAGTCCCCCAACCCTGTCTGTATCTACCTCCTACCCAAGATTCACACACAAGACTGCCCCGGTTCACCCATTGCTTCTGACCGCTCCCACCCAGTACAGGTGAGAGGTCTTGACCTGAAACACCGAACGTTCATCGCCCAACTGCTGAGTTCCTCCAGCACCTTGTAAGTTTTTAACAGTGATCAGAGGAATTAAAGCCGGGCTAGGCATTAAGGACCCTCATCACCCAGGACATGCCCCCTTCTTGTTGTTAAGGAGGTGTAGGAGCCTGAAGAGACATGTTCAATATTTTAAGAACAGTTTCTTCTCCTCTGCCATCAGTCCATGAGCACTACCTCGCTACTCCTTGTTTGCATTTTTTTTTAATGTTTATCATAAATAATATTTTGTCCTGCACTGTACTGCTGCCACAAATCCACAAATCTCATTATGTATGTCAGAGATAATAATTCAATCTTATTTCAGTTCTGCCCCCTGATCTCATCCAAGATGAAGGTGTTCTTCAGGGCATGATTCTGCCTGGTAGTGTTGCTATAGCTCGCCCATTTTGAACTCCTCCGTTGCATTGACGACTAATCCCACCACTGGTGTCACAGTGGTCTGTTCTTTGCTCTCCTACTTTCCAGCAATTCTGGATTGGTTACCACAGTTAGTCAGCTGTCCTCACCAAAGAGGGGAGTCCCCCAGCCAATAACTATTCAAAGCTCAAAGTAAATGTAATATCAAAGTACATATATGTGACCATATACTACCCTGAGGTTCATTTCTGCAGGCATTAACAGGGGGAAAATACAACAGAACATATGAAATGCTATACATAGACTGACAATCAATGTGCAAAAGACAAATTGTGCAATTACAAAATAATACTGGGAACATGAGCTGTAAAGAGTCTTTGAAAGTGAGTCGTGGGATCAGTTCAAGGTGGTGATGACTGAAGTTACCCATGCCAGTTCACGAGCCCGATGGTTGTACGGTAATAACTGTTCCTGAATCTGGTTGTGTGGGACCTACGACAACTGCAGCCCCTGCCCCATGGTAGCAGCGAGAAGAGAGCATGGCCTGGATGGTGGGGGTCCTCGATGATGGAGGCTGCTTTCTTGTGGCAGTGCTCCATGTAAATGTGCTCAATGGTGAGGGGTAAGACTTTGTCTGAGATGGACTGGACTGCACCCACCATTTTCTGTAGACTTCCATTCCCGGGCATGTTTCCATACCAGGCCGTGATGCAACCAGTTAGAATACTCACCATTGCACATCTATTGTAGTTTGTCAAAGTTTTTGTCATATACTAAATCTATGAAAACTTGCAAGAAAGCAGGGTATGGTATCCCTGAAACCGAACATCTGGGGCTGGCTGGTGGTGCAATGACACTAGTGCCGGACCCCGGAACGGAGGTTCCCGAGTTCAAATCCAGCCGGGGCCACTCCTGAGTATGCTTGCAATCCGTGCCAGGTTGAGTGTCGAGATAGCAACTCGACCTCGTAAAATAAAAGGGAAAATGCCTGTGTGAGGAGTGGCGCGCCTCACAGTCTCTCTCTCTCTCTCTGCGCCTTGTAAAGGCATGAAAAAGACATCATCGTGCACACGCATGGACAGACGCACATGCACAGACGCGCACGCACACGCCAAAAAAAAACTGAACATCTGCTCACTGCTGCATGCTGTGCATAAAAAGGCAAGAGGATTCTCCCGCATTACAAACAGGCGGCAAAACACTGAGACATCACAAGGTAATAAGGTCCAACCTGCAAAAAGCCCCTTTGCTTAAGGGTGCTGCTGACAGTGGGCATTGTGCCTACTGGACCACATGGGGCATCACAGACAGCCATATCTAATCTTGTTGCTAGCACTGAAAGCCATGGAGAACGATGGACTGGGCAGCAAGGCTGGTGTAACAGATGAAGTATTGGCCAGAATGAGATCAGGCATCTCAGCACAGGTGGAGGACAAAACCAGGCAGCTTTCTTCTCCATGTCCTCTTGTCCTGCACCACAGTTCCTCAGTCAAACACAATAGAATTCAATAACTCTCAGAAGTCCTAACTATCTGAAGCTGTGATGGATAGTTCAAGTTTATTGTCATTCAATGACACATGAATACAGCCACGTGAAACAGCATTACCCCAGGGCTATTCACTTTCCAGGGCCTGAGAGGCTTATTGCTAACCTCAGCTTTCTAGCGCAGCTGCATGACCTTCCCAAAGGGTCAGAATTGTTTGTAATAAAGTTAAACATTTAACAAATATTCTTTGCTCAACTTTTTGTTGTAAACAAGAACCAGTCTCCAGTCTTTAATGTAAATGTCAAGCAGTTTGACGTTGGATGCACAGCTTTGCAAACAGTGTTAAAGAATACAGGCTGCTAGTCCACAGCAGGTGGCTGCCTGCTAAGAGATCAAAACTGCTTTTCAAAACTAAGTTGGGATGTTTGAAGGTCAGCCCTCACAGCATTGTTTGTGGATGTTTGGGATCTCCATCGTCAGAAGCTTTTAAGACCATCTGTGCGAGTTACTTTGTCCCAACAAAGGTACCTGGATGGTATCACATGCAGATGATATCATCTCGTAGAAAGTAGTGTAAATATCACAAGCACTGGGGATTGTTAGGAATGACAAGGAGAATGACAGAAAGACAGGGTTACAGAAAGAATTCATCCCTCAAACTTTGGTTTCTGCGACAGACATCTGCAACTTGTTGGTATGTTCAGGTTTGTAAGAATTTGCATCTCTGTTTGGAAATCCTTTGTAGTTTGGCAAATTATTTGAAATCTGGTAATATTTTACAAATTAAAAATCCTCTGTGAGCATTAAATATGTGTTAAGAATTATTTGTCTAAATTTAATCGTTAAAAGTAGATTCTGTTTAAAGTTCTTTATAAACTGGAATCCTCTCCTCCTTGGTAGAGAGGGAGGAGACATCATTCAAGCAGAGGGTATTGGCAGCTAAAATCTTGCCGCAGAGGCTAGACAAGGATGTAAGTTAATCCTTGAAGAGCAGATGGATACATATAACCTCCTTATAGTGAGGGTAGCCGGAGATATCTACACTATAGCACAAAGGGCTTAAAATCTTCTTTCGAGTTTAGGGCTTTGCAGACCGGGAACCCAATACCATCACAAAAGCTTCGCAGCACAGCTGCTCAGAAAGCATTCCCAGTCACATTGCATTTGTTCTTATTGACACATAACGTTGAAGTGCCTTCCTGTGCACTACATGCTTTGAGTGGTGTGAAGGCTCTTCAGGCATGCGGGGAAGGTTGCTTGGTGGCAAGGTTTGCGGTTGATACAAAGATAGGTGGAGGGGTAGGTAGTGCTGAGGAAGCAATGCGATTGCAGCAGGACTTAAGTCAGATTGGAAGAGTGGGAAAAAAGTGGCAGATGGAACACTGTTTTGGGAAATGTACGATAATGCATTTTGCTAAAAGGAACAATTGTACGGACCATTATCTAAATGGGGAGAAGGTTCAAACATCAGAGGTGCAGAGGTACTTAGGAGTCCCAGAAGGTTAACTTACAGGTTGAATCTGTGGTAAAGGCGGCAAATACAATACTGACATTTATTTCAAGGGGAATAGAAAATAAAAGCAAGGAGATAATGCTGAGGCTTTATAAGACACTAGTCAGGCCGCACTTGGAGTACTGTCAACGATTTTGGGCCCCATATTTCAGAAAGGATTTGTTGTCATTGGAGAGAGTCCAGAGGTGGTTCATGAGGATGATTCCAGGAATGAAGGGGTTAACATGAGGAGCGCCTGGCTGCTTTTGGCCTGTACTCACTGGAATTTTGAAGAATACAAGGGGATTTCATTAAAACCTACCAAATGTTGAAAGGACTAGTTAGGGTGGATGTGGAGGGGATGTTTCCTATGATGGGAGTATCTAGAACTAGAGGGCAAATGCTCAAGATTGAGGAGCAACATTTTAGAGGTACGGACGACTTTTTTTTAAGCAGAGAGTGGTGAATCTGTGCCACAGATTGTGGTGGAGGCCAAGTCTGTAGGTATATTTAAGGTGGAAGTTGATCATTTCCTGATCCATCAGGGCATCAAAGGAAATGGCGAGATGGCAGGTGTACGGGGTTGAGTGGGATCCGGGATCAACCATGATGGAATGGTGGAGCAGACTCGATGGACTGAATGGCCTAATTCTGCTCCTAAGTATTATGGTTTTTTGAAAGACCAGCTCATCAGCTCTTGCCACATAAAACCATTGGCCAATATTCCAAGAAAGGTTCCTTCTGTTTGTTGGGTGATATCAGTTCAAAGTTCAAACTAAGTATATATCTATAGGTGTATAAGATAATGAGAGGCATTGATCATGTTGATAGCCAGAGGCTTTTTTCCAGGGCTTAAATGAGGGGGCATAGTTTTAAGGCGTTTGGAAGTAGGTGCAGAGGAGATGTCAGGGGTAAGTTTTCTCACACAGAGAATGATGGCTGTGTGGAATGTACTGCTGGTGACGGTGGTAGAGGCGGATACATTAGGGTCTTTTAAAAGACCCTTAAATAGGTACACGGAAGTTAGAAAAATAGAGAGCTATGCAGTAGGGAAATTCTAGGCAGTTTCTAGAGTAGGTTACATGGTCGGCACAACATTGTGGGCTGAAGGGCCTATAATGTGCTATAGATGTCTATGTCCTATATTCTATATGTCACCTTATACTACCTTGAGATTTATTTTCTTGCAGGCATTCACAATAAAAAAAATACAATAGAATCAGTGAAAAACTACAGACGTAAGACTGAGAAACAACTATTTTGCAAAAGAAGATAATTAAACAGTGCAAATACGAAATAAATAGTACTGAGAACATGAGTTGTAGAGTCCTTCAAAATGAACCTACAGGGTGTGGGATCTATTCAGAGTGAAGGAGCCTGATGGTTGACGTTGTGGACTGTGAACTTGGTGTTGTGGGTCCTAAGGCTCCTGTACCTCCTTCCTGATGGATTAGATCTTTGGTGTTGGCTTGAACCTCATTTCAAATGTCTTAATCTACATTTACTTATTTTGAAAGATAAAGGTTTTCTCTCTGTCTCTCTCACCAGTCAACCCCAACCCCCCCGAGGAAGGTCATATTCTTCTTTCAGTGGCGAAAGCTCTTACACTGGATAAAGCCGCAATGGACAACCACTGTGCTCATTGAAGAATACGCCTCGTGTTTAAGTTTTTTTTGTTGATGTCTGAGGTTACTTTGTGCTACTCCACAACTATAACAATGATGCAAAGTCTCATCTTTATTCCAAGGAAACATCACCAGCTGTTATGCGAGACAGGGGAAGGAGTCATGAGTCATAATTAACTTCTGTACAAAACTCAACAAGTGGGAGGATTCAGCCCATCTGGGCTAACAGAAAAAGAGCTAACAACCACATGGCAATGTCCCAAGGAAGATGGTTCTTTGAGGTGCAAAGTTTCTTGGATAAGTTTCTGTCACTGTGCTGTACCAGTTTATTTAGATGGCACTGAGAGAATTTGAACACGCAAAAGAGAGGTAGAAACCCTGGCCCAAACTTCATCTGCCGCAGAATGACCCAGAAACAGGCAAAGATCAAACAAAAGTTTCAAACTAAGAAACAACTGACAAAAAATCGCCAAAGCTTTAGCGGTTTGAAACAGGGAAGCAGGAGCTGTGCTGTAGAACTGCACACCTAGGCGCCATTAATCACTGGGCTGTTGTGCGTAATTGCCTGAGCAGCCGCCCCAGGACTGATTTTGGTAGTTAACTGCTTGAAGGTTGGCTCATTGCCTGTAAGAGGAAATGGTAAACCAGTCTGGCTGCATTCTATTCAAGGCAATTTCCAGAGAAACAAAAAGAAGGGATAACTGTAATTATGACCTTTTAACTACATTATTTGGCTGTTCAACAAAACAGATATGCCAGCAAAAAAAAAATCTCTGTACACTGCCCCACGACCAGGTGGACCAGTGCAGGGACTACCACTGAAAGACAACATTCCACGGCTCAGATTAAAAACTGATGAATTAATCCTCAAATAGCAAAAGTAGCCTGTGTTTGAGGCGATTGTAGCTGTACGTGGGAGACAAGCCAAAGTGCACTAGCTGGGCCAGAAAATTAACCTCTGTGTGTGTTGACTCAGTCAGCTCAACTGTCAATTTATCCCAGCAAAGCTGCTGGCAGAGATCTCACCTTCTTCCCCACTTCATTCCCCAGGTTTCAGTGGCTTGTCTTTGACGACTGAACTGTCCCTTCTCTTGTGTGGGGTTAAACTGTGACTCCAAGGGCGACAAAGAGAATTTTCCAGAAGGCGCTACTACTTCCTGACTCTATTTCCTGTCCTCACTGCCACAAAACAATCTGCTGGAGGTACCCAGTACAGTGAGCGGCATCTACGGGAGAAAGGGAACTGTCATTTCAGGTCCAAATATCGGGATTTAAAACGTTGACAATTCCTCCCCCACCCGTCAAACAGTCGCTGAGCTCCTCCAGCAAATCGCTTGTTGATCCAGATCACCTGCGGTCTCTTGACATCTCACTCCCACGAACCCTGCCCACCTTCCAGGGACCTGAAAGTGAGGGCAGCCTTCCTACTATACAGCCCACCATACTAACTGATGACAGGCCAAAGCCCTCCGGGGCTGCACAGCTTCGACATACACTGGGGAACACATTTCAAGTTCTAGGTAAGGTAAAGACTCTGCTACAACGGTGATGATAAACTCTGCTTGAGGTTTCTAAGACCAAGCCACTTCATGTGAAAGGTTCATTAGGTGCTAGAGGTTGCTTGGATGTGAACTTGAGCAGACCACTTTTTTTTGGTTATAAACTCAAAGCTCTAGCTTCCACGCATACACACAATAGACATATCACCTTCAGAGCTACAATCAACACTTGCAAATGCAACGCACATTCGTTCTGTCAAAATTCATTGAACATACTGTGGCTGGTTCAATGTGTACCACGTCGACCAATGAGTCTGCAGTCATTAGTCTCATTGAGGACTCTAGCAAAGGACATCTTGTCTGATTTTCTGAGGAAGCGCAGCTCTGTCAGTGGTGATGTGTTACAGATGAGGTATTAACCTGTAGCCTTTCCTATCTTGTCATGTCATCATTTTGACAGGAAGTCATCTCCAGTGTCCGAGTCGAAGTTTAGCCCTTAATCAGACAATCTTGTCACTATCCTTTGTCTCTTTGTGGGAATTTACGCTAGCTCTCTGCCACATAATCCAAGTCACAACCTTTGGTTGGTTGTAAAACTCACAAGGACATCACAAGGTCAAAGAGGGGCAACACCCGTAACTGCTCAATTTAAACCAGTGATCCTCAACCACCAGGCCGCAAAGCCTGTGCTACCGGGCTGCGGACCGGTGCCGGGCCGCAAAGCATGAGCTACCCGGCCGCGAGGAAACGATATGATTTGGTGATATGAGTCAGCTGCACCTTTCCTCATTCCCTGTCACACCCACTGTTGAGCTTGAACGCACGCGAGGTCATTACCCACACGTCATCCATGTCAGCGCGGGAAGGAGATCAACTCCTCAAGCTTGCAAATGACGGCGGGCTGAAAAGTACGTTTGACATAACACCTCTGCCGGCATTCTGGATCAAAGTCAAGGCTAAATATCCTGAGATAGCCACGAAAGCACTGAAAGCGTTCTAACATATCTCTGCAAAGCAGGGTTTTCTGCAATGAATGCAACGAAAACTAAATTGCAGAATAGATTGGACATAAGGAACCCCCTTCGAGTATCGCTGTCTCCCATCACCCCTCGATAGGACCATCTTGCTACAGAGAAACAAACCCAGGGCTCCCACTGATTCAGCGATACTGGTGTGTTGCAATGATTTTATATGTTCGTACGGGGAAAATATGTGCCGTGTGTTTAATATCCAAACATTGCTTAAAATATTATGACGCTATTGATTTATAAGTGACTATCACTATACTCATGCGAGAAAAATATGCGCTGTGTGTTCTGTTAGATAAGCCTTTTTAGAAATGAAATTGAGTGTATTAGCCACTTATAAGTGACTTATAGTTGACTTATCACCTATATTCCGGTCGTGATTAACACCTCCCCTCCACTAGGGTTGCCAACGGTTTTAGCCGGGACATCCCGTATGTTGGACTAAATTGGTTTGTCCCATACGGGACTGCCCTTGTCCCGTATTTCCCCCGCTAAGGTAGAGCGTTCCTATGAAACCTTTCGTGCCGAAATGACGTGAAGCAAAGAAGCAATTACCATTAATTTATATGGGAAAAATTTTTGAGCATTCCCAGACCCAAAAAATAACCTACCAAATCATACCAAACAACACATAAAACCTAAAATAACACTAACATATAGTAAAAGCATTAATGATATGATAAATACACAGCCTATATAAAGTAGAAATAATGTATGTACAGTGTAGTTTCACTGAACAGAATTGCCAAAACCGATTTGTAGAAAAAAAAATCGGCACGTACACGCATGCGCACACAGGTGCCCGTGCAAGGCTTCATGGTCATGGTAGTCTTTCTCGGGGTAAACACAAGTGAGAAAATTAGCAATCCTACCCCGCACCCCCCCCACCCCCGGTCGGCCGGTCCGCAAGAATATGGTCAATATTAAACTAGTCCGCAGTGCAAAAAAGGTTGGGGGCCCCTGATTTAAAGCATGATCAGATCTTTGTCATGCTCATTTTCAACTGCTTAAACTATTTCTGGATGCATGGACAGGGCGGAAATTTGTCTCTACCAAAGGAGGTGTAAGGTGCTCCTTCCCTCCGCTAGCCTGCAGGTCACCTTGGGCAAGGTGTAGCACCTGCTTAGCCCCTGATCAAGGTCAAAAGAAGCCATGGGATCAGGTGGTGGATGGTCATATGAGCAGCTGGTGCACATCACGTCCTGGTTATGCAACCACTGATGCCAGGCAGGCAATCTCTTTAGAGTATAGATAATAGCAATCCACTTCTGTAAAAAAAAATTTACCAAGAACAACCACGGTCATGAAACCACGATCGCCCACAGCACGCCCATAATGATGACTGGAGCTGGACGAACTCAGCTGGTCGGGCAGCATCTGTGGAGAAGTAGGCAGAAACTGCTAGGGGACCTCGACCTGAAATGGCAACAAGCCATTTCTCCCAACAGCCGTTGCCTGATCTGCCGCATTTCCTCCAGGTTCCTAACATCTGCAGTCTCTTGTGTCCCAGCTATAGTAAACAGTGCCATTCTCCACCAGTGGGCATACATCACACCAAAATGTTCTTACAGTCCACTGATCTGTGAAATCTCACTCAACTAGACATTCTCCAGGAACACATCTATTTTGTGGCTCTTTCATTAGCCATAGGACAATGAACAGTTCAGGCCTCAGTTCAAACTTCTTGCCTCCTTATCGCCTTTCTCAATCCTCCTTTCTGCACGTCATTTCTCAGTATGGGGTCACAGATCACAACCACTGGAAGCGTTGTGCAACGCATCCCAGCCTGTGCATTGTGCAGGGCTGCAAGTGTGAGTAATTACTGTCACAACAAGAACTCAAAAAGCTTCAAAACAAGGGTGTGTGCTTTATTCTGGGCTAACAATGAGGCACAGCTCATTTGGACTGCTTGTGTCTAATTTATACTGTAGTTCACCATACCGTAGATTTGGACAACTTCCCTTGCATGATGTTAGTTGTTGAAAGGCATAAGCGGCTGTTTAGATACGTGAGTTTTGACCAAAAAAAATAACTGCTGGAGTCGCTTAGCACTTTAGTGCAAAGGTGTTTATTCAGTGCGTCAAAAATCAAACTTACAAGAATTAGTGAAAAGAGAACCGCCAAATTTCAGAAAAAGATTTCTACCAGTAAACACAATAATAGCTCCATACTTTGTCCAGTGCAGCCCTGATCTCTCTCCCTCACTGAGAGTGATGAGCCCTGTTTATTAGGCACCAGGACATACCATCTTTAATTACCAATAAAGTTAACTGAAGACTGCACATGAATCAGAATATGATGCACCCCACAACGTTGTTACAATCATATTACAAAATAAACAGAAGTATCTATCTTAAACAGAGTATACAAACAACGTAGTCACGTTTACACATCTCCATCACTAAAGAAATGGAATATTTTGCTGTATATGGCAGGAAAGGCACCACAGAGCCAACAGGAGCACATCAGCTCACTTTAGGACCCATTATGAGAAGATAGCAGGGAAGACGTTGAAGCGTGTGCACTCAACGCGATGACAAGGCAGTGCGTATGTGTGCGTGAGTGTGCTTACTGAGTGCTCGCCGTCACAGAGGCTGTACCTTACTACTGCAAACTCTACTTTTTAAAAAAAATTATTTGTGGTTCACACTGGCAAGGACCTCTTGTAGGATCTTGTATCACAAGATGGACTCTCACAATCTACCTTGTTATGATTTGGCACTTCATCAGTTACCAGCACTGCACTTTTTTGGCAGCATTTGCACTTTACCTACATTGTTATTGTTTTACCTTGTTCTACCTCAATGCACTATGTAATAATTTGCTCTGCATAACAGCAAGCAAGACAAACTTTTCCCTGTATCTTGCTACATGTGACAATAATAAACCGATGCTAATATTTACTGCTTATTGTTAAGTGCCACCTTTGCCTCAAGATGAATTAGGAATCAACCACCCTGGTGGCCTGTGTGGGCCAGGAGGTCAGATTTCCTCTCTTGAAGGACAGGTGTGAATAAGGAACGATTTTTATCAACACCTCTGGTGGCTCTGTAGTTTTTAATGAAAAATGCAAGTTTCCAGAATGATGACAATTTAAATTCCTCAGGCGCCCGGCTCCAGTGCAGTAATTGAACAACCATGCGACCATACCCCTGCTAATGCCACAGGCCTCTCGTATCTGGCCAGCTGCCCTGTGAAACATGGATTCACAACTTGCCATTGACCGTGTCTGTATACCCAAGTCACTAGCTCTCCAAGATTGTGTTTCCAGAAATTGACGGCTAATCTGCTGCAAACCATTGAGGACAGAAGTCAAAGTAGTAATAAAATAATTGAACCTTCTGAACATTTATTTTCATCAATCTTAACAACATCAGAGGTTGTTGGTATACATGATGCTACAAGGTCAGAGGTTAGAATTCACCCAGTCTCCTCTCACTTTCTGATTGGCTGTAGGAAGGTGGGGCATTGCAAGGACTGACCTGCAGAGCCAGAACTTCCAGGAATGCATTCAATTGGAACTGTCATTTAAAATACTGACTCTAAAGACAAGACAGCCCTCTGTGGCTGCAGCCTAGTATTTGCGGTGAATCTGACATGGTCAAAGGTAACCCCAAAAAAATACCCACTGGAGTTTACACAGATACTTTAGAGCAAAGCCACTCATCTCCTCACATCTGCACAGATCTGGGCCACAACGTCAGAACCTGGCAGCAGCTTGGGTGAATAAATGTCTACATTTAACCATTAATGAGGCAGTGTTTTTAATGAGAGATTGTAGTCACCATGGCTAAGAAGTGCCTTTTTAGTAAATTATTTAACCTTGGCCCCAAGGACCTGTAGAGATTAGGCAGTTGCACTTTGGTCTCAGTCACATGGCAGCAGTTTGATGCCTATGCGACATGAACGCAGGAGGTTGGCGCTGGCCCGCCACCCCTTGGTGTCTGCTTCACCATTCAATGAGATTATGGCCAATCTTTCAACTCTGAGTCGTTTTCTATCACCAAAACCTTTCTCTTTGGTCCACTTTAAAATACTCAGTGACTGGATGTCCAAAATTGAACCTGTCAAGACCCTTCAGCACATTTCAGTGAAGTCTGCTCTCATTCTTCAGAACTCCATTGGATACAAGTCTACCCTGTCCAACTTCTTCTCCAAATACAATCTACTGATTCCAAAAAAAAGGTCGAATCAACCTTTTATGGACTGCTGGATAGTGTGTCAAAAGTCCGAGGTACTAAACTCTTCGGATGGGACATCACACTGAATCTTGGCCATCGCGGGTTGCAATAGTTGAATGTTGTTATCCAAATCCAATAAGCAAGTTTCAAAGACAGGTATATGAAATGAGCTGCCAGTGGAAGCAGTAGTGGCAGGTACAAGTCATCATCATCATCTTGTGCCGTGTCATATGACATCATCATTATGCGCCATGTTGTATGACGTGGGCGATCATGGTCTTATCCATGACCATGATTGTTCTTGGCAAATTTTTCTACAGAAGTGGTTTGCCATTGCTTTCCTCTGGGCAGTGTCTTTACAAAACGGGGGGCAGCTAGCTATTATCGACGCTCTTCAGAGTGTCCACCACCTGCTCCCATAGCTTCATGGGACCCAGATAAGTGGGCTAAGGCTTGCCCAGGAGTGATCTGCAGGCTAGTAGAGGGAAGGAGCACCTTACAATTCCTTTGGTAGAGACGCATCTCTACCCCACCACCCAGGGAACAATTAAAATGTTTAAAAATCATTTAGACAGGTATCTGAATACGAATGTTTCAGAGGGATATGGTCCCAAATGTAGGCAATGGGACTAGCTCAGAAAGGTACCTTATTTGGCATGGACATGTTGGACTGAGAGCCTTTATCTGTTCATGAAAACATGTAACTCAATTCACAAAAATGATTCTGGGATTGAAAGGCTTGTCATATGAAGAGTGTTTGATGGCTCTGGACCTCTACTCACTGGAATTCAGAAGAATGATGGGGGACCTCATTCTATCAAATGGTGAAAGGCCACAACAGATGATGTGGAGAGCATGTTTCCTATGGTGGGGGAGTCTAAGCCCAGGGGACACAGCCTCAAAATAGACGGGTGTCCTTCTAGAATGGAGACGAGGAAGAATTTCTTTAGCCAGAGAGTGATGAATCTGTGGAATTTGTAGCCACAGGCGGCTGCGGAGGTCAAGTCATTAAGTATATTTAAGGCAGATGTTAATAGATTCTTGATTAGTCAGGGCATGATGGGATATGGGGAGAAAGGAGGAGATTGCGGGTGAGAGAGAAATGGATCAGTCATGATGAAATGACACAGCAGAGTCGATCGGCCAAATGGCCTAATTCTGCTCATGTATCTTAAGGTCTAATTATTCTTTAGAAGACAGTGGTACGAATACATTGGAACTGTGTACGGAATGGGCCTTTGTATTTGACTGCGTTGGAAGCAGTCCATAAAAGGTTGACTTGACAAGCACTTGGGATCAGATGTTCATCTTTGGAGAATAACTTGGACAGGCTAGACTTGTATCCAATGGAGTTCGGAAGAGTGGGGGGGGGGTGACCACTGAAACGTACAAAAGGTCAAAGGGCCTTGACAGATTTGATTTGATTCTTTTGGGAGAATTGAGAACGGGGGGGGGGAAACAATTCAAGAAAAAATAAGGGACCATTTAATTAAGAGAGAAGGGTCTCTATCCCAAAGAGCGGTACAACCAGAAACTTCGATTTTTTTTCCCCCAAAGACAGAGGTGAAAACATTTGAGAGAGACAAGGTGGTGAAAGCTACTATGGAGGGTCAGTTGTAATCCCATCAACCAATACTTTGTTCAAGGGCAGAGTAAGTTTAAGAGACCGAGTGACTTCCACCTGTTATCATGCATGTATGTATTACTGAATAACCCTGTCAATATTTGTTCTACAACAGAGAGTGCAGGTCACCCACCCCCCCCACCCCCATCAGATTGGCAGGGTAACAGCTCCAAAGTCAAAAATATGGCCGCCAACTACGTTTGTAAGTTCCCACAGCAGCCAGCAAATCCATCCCTCCGGTCCCCCACACTCGCTCATACGCAGGAGCCGTATACACAGTAAGTCAGGTGCTCGTAAGCTGTGGAGGATCTGTAAAGGTTATCAAGTTGACTTCAGGTTACGGACTGTGAGAGCTTGCTCTGCACAAGCTGGGGTAGTGACCACACTTCAAAAGTATTTCAATGGTGTGGCATTGAGGTGCAGCTGGCTCACAGCTCCAGTAGTCCAGCCCCATTCCTGACCCTGACACTGACCGTGACCTCCCGTTCCCCGCTCACACATTCTCCCTCCTGCATCCCAAAGGGTCGGCACGTCAAACGGCCAGTTCAAGTTGACCCCGGTGTGCAGGTGAGGGGTAGAATCTGAGGGGTGGGGGAGTTGACAGGAGGGCGGGGAGCATTAAACAGGGTTTGTGGAGATAAGTGCTTGATGGTCAGCACTGACCTGATGGGCCGAAGAGCAGCCGACACAGAAACAGGCCCTGTCTGACTACTTTGGGATATCTACCATCACGAAAAGGACCAGGTTAGTCTAAGTGAGAGTGTGTCGTTTTTACTGTTTTACAAATACTATTCTGAGGCAATGGACAGCGAAGTGGACACCACAATAACTGTCAGATGACAAAAATATTTATTTTATTATAAAATATTTATTTATTTATAGATACAGTGCAGAATAGGTCCATCCGTCCCTGCACTGTCCCAGCCGTACCCGACAACCCTAATTTAACCCTAATCTAACCATGGGACAGTTTACAATGACCAGTTAACTTACCTGGTACGTCCTTGGACCATGGGAGGAAGCTGGAGCACCCAGGGTAACCCACGCATTTCACAGAGAGGATGCACAGGGACTTCTTACAGACGATGCTGGGATTGAACTCTCAACTCTGACCCTCCGCACTGTAATAGCATCATGCCAACCGTTATTGTGATGCCCCAGATACACTGAAATACGTTGTGCACTTGGCATCCCCTAAAAGGGCCTGGCGCTCCAACAGTTAAATCAGCGAGCGCACGCCACCCCCCCCCCACCCCCGTGAGAAGGGGTTGATCTTCAGCTGTTCCCATTGCAAGGGGAGGGTGGGTGGGGGGATTATTGCAGCTGCTTCTAAACAACACTGAAATAGAATGCTCTCTGCTCTGTGGAGACACTCTGACCTTGCCTGCACAAGTCACTGTGTTTTCCTAATGCCTCCAGCACACTTTCTGACACTGCACCATTGCTACCCTCTTTGTGGTCGTGCACAGGACACCTAACCCAAGGCAAAGAAAACATTACCCTCGCACGCTCGGAGAGGACAGAATCCTCAGAGTTACTAAGCTCCACACAGTAGCAACTGATCCATGTACTTGCATGTTGTAATATCCTGAAATACCAGAGGGCATGCATTGAAGGTGAGAGGGGGTAGGTTCACAGGGGACGTGAGGGGTGGGTTTTTACTCAGAGAATGGTAGATGCCTGGTATGGTGGTGGAGGCAAATACATTAGAGGCTTTTAAGAGATGCTTGGATAGGCACAAGGAGTAAGGAAGTTGGAGGGATATGGACATTGTGTAGGTAGGAGGGACTAGTACTTGGGTGTTTTTGATTTGTTTTTTAGCTGGTTCAGCACAACACCATGGGCCGAATGGCCTGTTCTGTGCTGTACTGTTCTATGTCCTATAGGTAACACTCCACACATTTTTAAATGCATACACTAACACTAGCCTCCATGCTTTTTTAAATCCAGCAAAACACCATCTCCAACATACTCTCAGTTTCACACAACAGCACCAGATTGTTTTGCAGATCCACACCCAGAACTACCTGCATAGAGTGATCTACACACCACCACTATCTCTGTATTCACCCCACTCAACCCACCAGCTACGTCTCACACCAGCAGACGCGTGAGAGCAGCAAACCATAAACAGGTGCTGGAAATCCATCGTGACACCCACAAAATGCGGGAGGAACTCAGCCGGTCAAGTGGGGTGGAAACGGTGATAATCCACCCGAATAGGCCTTTCAGTGTAGCGGCTGGCGCAGTGATCACCCACAGTGCCAGTGATCACCAACTGAGGCTCAGCTCCCACCGCTGTCTATCAGGAGTTTGTACGTCGGGAACGCATAAGCAGTTGACATTTTGGGCTGAGAGCAGGGCCTGTTGTGATCCTCGGTTTTAAAAAAAAAAGGCAATGGGGAAGGTGCTTGTTAGTGATAGTAACTGTGGGACCGAAACTTAGCTGAATGGTTAAAGTAAAGTGAAATAATGCAGACACTGTTTAGGTTTACATTCAAGTGAGCACAGGAATGATTAGACAATGTTTCTTCTCGATTGCCACCTAATATAATGGATAATGGAGCTGTTGACTAATCATTGCAATAAATCTGTTTGAATTTATCCAAAGCAAGTTTAACCCAATGTGAACCAGTGGAAAGGAAAGCATTTTGTCCAGTGATCAAATGCCAACTCTTATCCCGAGTTTAACCCAATGTGATTTTAACCCAATGTGAACCAGTGAAAAGCAAAGCTTTTTGTCCAGTGATCAAATGCTAACTCTTATCCCGAGTTTAACCCAATGTGAACTATTTGAAAGGGAAGTACTTTGTCCAGTGATCAAAAGCTAACTCTTATCCCAAGTTTAACCCAATGTGAACCAGTTGAAAGGAAAGTACTTTGTCCAGTGATCAAATGCTAACTCTTATCCCGAGTTTAACCCAATGTGAACTATTTGAAAGGGAAGTACTTTGTCCAGTGATCAAATGCTAACTCTTATCCCAAGCATAGTTTGGATTGCAGCAAAGCCATCTATAGTAACCCATGATATTAAAGGAGGAGAAGTTTAGCTGTATTTGACAAATGTACATTAAAACATACAGTGAAATGTGTCGTTTGCTTCAACACCCAACTGAATATGTACTGGGGGCAGACCGCAAGCGTTGCCATTCCTCCGGCACAACATGGCATGCCTGCAGCTTACTAACCCTGAACCATACATCTCCTTGGAACGGGGCACCTGGATGAAAACCAATCAACTGCAGAACGTACAGTCTCCTGACAGACAGTGGCAGGAATTGAACCTCATTTGGTGATTACTGGCTCTGAAAGAGTCGTGCCAACTGCTACACTGCAAAGCCTGTCCAGATAAAATATCACCATTTCCACCGTACCTGTCCCACTGATCATTCACCCACTGAATTCATAACGCGGATTCATTTCCAATTAACTCCTTTTAGAAGCCCAAATACAACAAATGGATCACCTTGCAATCTCTCCTGCAGTCCACGAAGCTCAGGACTTCCATCTCTTCGGTTAACCTGGGTGCTCCATCTGTCATTTTCCATTAACGTTTAAATCCCTTCGTACTTCCAGTCACAACTCAGCCAGAATTCCAATTGCAGCTGACCGTCCATTTATAAAGTGGACGATCGCCACTGTTATTTCAGCTAACCGTTCACCTTTCAGTTCATCCCATCATCTGATCAGTTTTTGTCATTACAGCTTGTGACAGCTTCAGCTAATCATTAATCAGGCTCCCTTGACCCACGTTTTCCATGTACACTTTCCATTTTAAATAACGATCACTCCTGGATTTTGTTTTTGACCCCATTTGCCTCCTGCCTGCCCAAATCCTAATAAGTTCCAGTCCACCTGAATCTTAACCTGTTCAACTTGGGAGAACCAGAATCAGGTTTATTATCACAGGCGAACGTCGAGAACTTTGTTGTTTTGTGGCAGCAGTACAGTGTAGTACATAAAAAGTACTACAAGTTACTGTATATTAAGAAATATTAAAAAAAATAAATAAGTAGTGCAGAAAGAGTAAAATAGTGAGGTAGTGATCGTAGACCATTCAGAAATCTGGTGACAGAGGGGAAGAAGCTGTTGAGTCCAGTGTTTACCTCCTCCCTGATGATAATAAGGAGAGGACGACATGCCCTGGCTGGTGAGGGTCCTTAATGACAGATGCCACTTACTTTGTGGCATCACTTTTTTAAGATGTCCTCGAGAGCAGCGAGGCTACCACCCATGATGGAGCTGCCCGAGTTTACCACACTCTGCAGCTTTGTCTGATCCTGTGCATTGGCACCTCTATACCAAATGGTGATGCAAATAAAGTCCATCTGTAGAAGTTTGCTAGTCTTCTGTGATGTACGAGATCTTCTCAAACTCCTGAAGAAATATAGCTATTGCAATGTTTTCTTTGTAATTGCATCAATACGTTGGGCCCACGATAGACCTTCAGAGATGTTGACACCCAGGAACGTGAAACTGCTCACCCTTTCCAGTGCTGATCCCTCGATGAGGACTGGTGTGTGTTTCCTCGCCCTCCCCTTCCTGAAGCTCACAATCAATTCCTTTGTTTTAATGACATTGAGTTGCTATGACAAACTCAGCTAGCTGATCTATCTCCCTCCTGTATGCTTCCTCATCACCATCTGAGATTCTGACCAGAAACAGTTGTCCTATTGCAGAATTTGTAGAATGCCTAGCCGCACATTCATGGTGTTGAGAGTGTAGAACAGTGGCTAAGCAGGCATCCAAGAGGTGTACCTGCATTGATTGTCAGTGAGGAAATGTTGTTTCCAATCTGCACTAACTGGGTCTATGACGAGGAATTCAAGCATGCAGTTGCAGAGGCTCAGGTTTTGAAGTACTGAGGGGATGATGGTGGTGAACGGTGTCTAATCAATTCATTGGCTTCATGTCACCTGTAATTTAACCCTTCTAACAGTAGTTCAAAGCTCCAGGTCATTTTTCTAGATATTAAACTAAGGAGATCCAAAACCCAACTGTAAAATTCACTGAGTGCATTAACAATGCCTACACCAATAATATCGACTACTAATTACATTGTTCCTTTGATTGACACAATTAGATGTTCCCAGTTGATTCACCAAAGACCAATGATCATAAGCTTGGTTGACGGGAGGTGTTTTAAGGAGCATCTTAAAAGAAGAAAGAGACAGGGAGGTTTATGGATAAGATTGCAGAGCACTAAAAGAGTGGCATACAGGCTGCTGGAGGTTATGGAGTCTGTAAGAGCCAAGGCCATGGAGAGACTTGAGTGTTTTATAATTGTAACATTGTTAGTGCAAGAGCCAGTATAGACCAGCGGTCACAGAGTAAGGAGTGCAGTCTCCTGGAGTCTAAATTGCAGGTGTTTTTGATGATGCTAGTACTGGTGTTAATGGGGATCTGAAGATCAAAGTCAACAGCAATTGTATAACTGACCATCCAAAAGCAATGAGATCTTAAGGGAGCACATCAGTGATGTCCCCCTGATGGAGGGTTACAGGACACTGGCTGCCAACCATCTCCGTTCCATCAAACCTACCACTGTAAAATACATCTCTTTTATTTAATCCATTTAAATCTCTCATTTTTCCAGAAGCTTCATCAGACCTTCCCCAATATTAAAGCAATGAAGATAATAATGAGAAGTACAAAATGGAGATGACAAAAGACTCAGGCACTTTGTTTATTTCACCTCCTTAGGCACTGAACAAATCTCGACAAGGTATTCTGAAGATTACAGAAACCTCACTAAGACTTCTTCAATAACCCCTGGAGCCATCTGAATGCGCACCCCCTATGAAATCAGCCTAAAATTGGCATCCTTTGACTTATTTGTACATGGGATGCTGACAATGCATTATTTACCCTTAAGAAGTCAATTACGCTGGTGGGACTAGGCAACAATGGCAGATTGAAATAAGAACAGAAAATGCAGAGAAAAATTCAGCAGCTCAGGGAGCATCTGTGGAAGGTGATACAGTTAATGTTTTGGTCAGTTACACGGGTTCCAAGTCAGAGTTTGTTTTAGAATTCCATCATCAGATTTCCTTTCCTATAGAACAACAGTAAAGCAGGTGAATGGTCGCAACAATTTGGTGAGTTCCATTGTCATTATTAACAAGTGTATTTTTTTAAATTAGCCAGAGAGATAAAGTTGGGTCTGTAACACGTCAGAGATTTTACAACATTACCAGCCCCCAAGAATGTGTTACTGCTTAATAGTTATCGCATAACCATTATTAGTTAAGTACAATTAACTAATCACATTTCTCAGACCCAGTTTCCGTCACAACAGGATAGAGATTAAATATGCAGGTGGATATTAATGTTGCGCTAATCTGAAGAGCAGGAAGTTGTGTCAGAACTTTGGCCGTCATTCCATCCTCAAACAGAAGCACAGAGATACACAAAACAAACTACCTAGTCAAACAGTGAAACTAACCGCCACCATTTATACCACAATCCAAAACGTGGAAAATTCCCAGAAATAACAGATAGCAGATCTGTCTTTAAGATAGATATTGGGAAAGATGTCACATTCGGAAAATAAAAGATTAAATCATTTCACTGAAACAGAAATTGATTTTAGGGTACAAATTGCCAGAATTTGGAGAAGACATGGACTGCATTAAGAACGTGGAATGGGGCCGTACAAGTACAACTAATCTTTCAATTGTGCAGCGTGTCAGAATTCTAACCCTGGAAGTTGCACTCATTTGTGTATAAATACTTGACCAACTCTTTTTTCCTGAAGGAGCTGACTGACAGCAGCAACTAAAGCAGCTCTGAACATGCAGGCCGCTTTTGAGAGGAGCTGCTAAAACTAATGGAAATTCAGCATTCTTTCACTGAGATACATTGCAAATGGCAAGGCCCCTGCCCGAGCCTGCTGCAAAGAAGCTCCATACACATCTCTCACTCTGAGAAGCAAGCTGATCAGAACTAAATAAAAGAGAAGTTTTGGCCAATAACGAGAAAAGCATCTGGAAACAGCTCAGAGGTTTTGGGATTGACGTCACATCAACTTGCGAACTTCAATTGATCGAACAAAGTAAGGAATGGATATTTACCTCAGAGCACACGATGTGTTGGTTACAACTCTTAATGCACAGCTCCATAGATCCTGAACCCCAGCACTACCTATACGCGTTTGGTCATTCTTCCCATGACTTTGTGGGTTTTCCCTGGGTCAGGGGTTCCCACCCTGGGGTCCACAGACACCTTGCTTGATGGTATTGGTCCATGGCATAAAAAGGGTTGTGAACCCCTGGCCTGGGTGCTCTAGTTTCAAGGATTTCATGATTCAAAGTACATTTATTATCGAAGTATATGTGTGGCATACAACCCCGAGATTCGTCTTCCCACAGACAGACACAAAACGAAGAACCATTGAACCAACCTGCTCAGAGACAAATATTAACCCCCCCCCCCCACGGGAAAAAATTGTGCAAACCACAACAGAAAAAAACAAGCAAAAACACAAAATCAAAAGGCATATTGCAGTTCAGCTCAGTGCTCATTATCTGCAGGCCGCCCTGATTCAAAAATCGCCCAAAAGTAGCAGCGAAAGAAAAGCAGCCACCAGTTCTCGCACTTCTGAAAGACACACAGACTTGTAGGTTAACTGACCACTGTAAATTGCTCCTGTTGAGTAGGTGGGTGGTGGTGGTCCCCAGGGGTGGTGTGGATGGAGAGGAGGGGTCTGTTTCAGTGTTATATGACTCTGCAAGAACCCAGGTAGGACTGTGACGCTACATGGGTCGTGTCACAGTGGCAGTGGATACACTCTTCTCAAAGCCCACGACAACAACGGGCAAGGAACATTGACGTCTACCCAAATAAACTCTACAACAGCATTACAAAGTTGCAACTACAATGCAGAAGCTTGGGAAAACCGCTTCATGTGGGGGTGGGGGGGGATGTGTCGTCAAAGGATTGACCTTCAAATGAAGATGGGAAAACAAAAACTAAAACGTAGACGTGGATTTATGAAGTGGAGATTGAAAAGTGAGGAGGACTAGGGAAAAGCAATTAGTGTAGACTGAGCCTAGGTGACTGAAAGCACACCCACCCACGGCAGAGTAAAAGAAACACAGACCAAGAGGGGCCAGAGAAGGCCAGTTGTGGAGAAATTAAAGGGTTTGGTTAAGTTTCTGGAGTGGGGAAAATAGCAGGCTGGCTCGGAATATTCATACCTGGTGATGACAGCAGAATGGGGCCAAGGTGGAAATGGGGAGAAGAGAGGTAAGAGAGGTGAAAGGGAACACCAGCTCAGTTTGGGACACTGAGACATTCAACGCTCAGTTCACCTGCTGCTGGCCTCTACAGCCGAGTTTGGTTTGATGACAGTATGTTTGCCTTGCTTTTGTCCCATTTGATTAATAATTTAATTAGTCCTGAAGAAGGGTGTTGGCCTGAAACTTCGACTGCTTAATCATTTCCACAGATGCTGCCTGACCTGCTGAGCTCCTCCAGCAATGTTCGTCCATAGCTAATCCACCACGGCCTTTCAGAAGACTGAGCCCTCCTCAGTGCACAGCCTGCGGGTGTTGCTTTGGACTTCCAGCATCTGCAGACTTGGTCGCGTTTTTAACAAGTTTGGCACAACACTGTGGGCCAAAGGGTTGCTCTTGTACTGATCAGCTCTATGTCCTAGGTCTGAAGCTTGAGGCTCAACTCAATGTCAAACAGTAAAATGAGGGCAGGTCCAATTGGGTCCAGCCAGAGTGAGCAAATGCAAGAATCCCACTGAGATCACCAGATCTTCAGAACTAGCACACACCACTTTTTTACTTCCATTCTCTTGGTTATGTCCTGCAATTAGTTTCTTTTCCTTATAATAACATTAGCAACAATACCTTGAATTAAAATTAAATTTGACACTGCAGGTTAGTGAGTGTTGGTCTTTCAGACGACTGAGCCCTTCTCAGTCTGTTTTCCAAGTCCCTTCACCACCTATGCTGGTGCTCTCATGTGTCCTTCAATTCTTTTCTGAAGTCTGGATAGACTAGTTTAGATACATCTGCAGTAATATGGTTTTGCAAGACTAGTTCCAGTAGAGTCTATATCCTACCAAACTCAGGTAACTTTCCAGTTTCACTCAAAACAAACTTGGGGTACATCCTGATAAACATATTAGCTCACAACTGAAAGTCACTCTAAAAACAGGAATGACTGGTTTAAGAAGCAGTTTCCTGGTATCTTGCTCAAGGGCCATTAACCCCAGATTCTCACTCACAAGTCACTCCCAGGAGGACTATGAAAGTACTTGCAATTCCTCAGATAGTTGGCTCCAAGTCTCAGTTGTGCTACTAGGACCTATTAGCAAGAGTCAACTATCGTGACTAATGAGTGACCCAACCAAATACCAAGCCAATACCAGCAAATGGACACTAATCCCTAAAACCTACACCCAAACACACCCACCACCAGAGCTCCATACAAAGACAGCACAAAGAAACAAAGCAAACAAGTTGACAACTAGGGCAGAACATGGAATATGCCCTGTGACCCAGCTGACCATTATGCCAATTTAAACTAAATCTGTCCGCCTGTACAAGCTCCATTCTTTGCCTGATAAATGCCTCTTAAATTTAACTACTGCCTTTGGTTCTGCCACTTCATTGGCAGAACCTTCCAAGCACCCACCACTCTGTGCCAAGAAAAACCTGCATTGTAAGTCTCCTTCAAACATTTCCTTCTCACTATAAATCTACCGCCCTTTAGTATTCGACTTTTCTACCCTCCTCAAAGTCTCTATCCTCGACTTCCAGATTCACCAGGGTGACAATGGATCTGAGTCAAGTATCAATTCATCACGGTTGAATTTTCAGATCCTCTGGTTTCCTCCCAAAGTCCAAAGACATACAGGTTAGTAGGTTAATTGTTCATTGTAAGTTGTCCTGTGATTAGGGTAGAATTGAATTGGGGGAATGGCTGGCTGGCACGGCTTGAAGGGATGAAGGGCCTATTGCATGCTGTGTCCCAATAGCCAACTAAATAAATAAATGAGTAATAAAACATTCTCTTATTGGAAAAGAGTTACGAGTGTGAACTCATCTGCAGAAGCAGGAGCAGAATCAGTCCTGGTCTCTTTGTTAAGGTCAGCCATTCTAACGAGAGCCCAAAGGACTCTCCGAAATCAGGCAAGGTGTTATTTATCCAACACCCTGCCTGATTTCAGAATTGCCCAATGTTATTTCTGAGGGATTAACATTGATATCCTTTGGAAAAATCAGCAGTTAACATGAACTCGCCAGGTTAAACCTCTGGCCAAGGAATGCTGAGTAAATAATTTTGTTCCACATTGAGGAGTAAGTGTCATCTCAGCTGCTGGAGATAACAGCAGCTGCTCCTCTGAAATGTTGTCGTGGAACCTTGAGGTCCTCCTGAAAGATAACGCAGACACACACATTTACTGCTAAGTGCATGGCCATGCACACAAATGGTGTACTGGCACATACTCAAAATATACTGTATTCAGGAGATGTCCTGGATCCAGCACATAGACGCAATCATACGGAACTCATGCCAGCATTTTTCCTACAAGGTTAGGGATGCTCAGTATGTCTCCAACAAATTACTACGGCACATTGCAAACCATCAGCAGTATCTACAACACGGGCACATAACGAACCATCAGCAGTATCTACAACACCGGCGCATTCCTCACAACCATCAGCAGTATCTATAACACAGGACACATCCCTCCCAACCATCAGCAGTATCTACAACACGGGCACATGACCAACCATCAGCAGTATCTACAACACGGGCACATGACCAACCATCAGGAGTATCTACAATACGGGTACATTACAAACCATCAGCAGTATCTACAACACCGGCGCATGCCTCACAACCATCAGCAGTATCTATAACACAGGACACATCCCTCCCAACCATCAGCAGTATCTACAACACAGGCACATTACCAACCATCAGCAGTATCTACAACACGGGCACATGACCAACCATCAGCTATATCTACAGCATGGGGACATTACCAACCATCATCAGTATCTACAAGATGGGCACATTACCAACCATCAGCAGTATCTGCAATGTGGCACATTCCTCCCAACCATCAGCAAGTATGTGAACACGGGCACATAACCAACCATCAGCTGTATCTGCAACATGGGCACATTGCCAACCATCAGCAATATCTACAACACAGGCACATTCCTCCCAACCATCAGCAGTATCTACAACTGGAGCACATTACCAATCATCAGCAATATCTACAACACAGGCACATTACCAACCATCAGCAGTATCTACAACACAGGCACATTACCAACCATCAGCAGTATCTACAACACGGGCACATGACCAACCATCAGGAGTATCTACAATACGGGTACATTACAAACCATCAGCAGTATCTACAACACCGGCGCATTACCAACCATCAGCAGCATCTACAACAAAGGCACATTCCCAACCATGAGCTATATCTACAAGGGCACTTTCCTACCAACCATCAGCAGTATCTACAACACGGGCACATGACCAACCATCAGGAGTATCTACAACACGGGCATATTACCAACCATCAGCAGTATCTACAACACAGATACATTCCTACCAACCATCAGCAGTATCTACAGCACAGGCACATTACCAACCATCAGCAATATCACAGAATGCACTGTCTCTAGGAGGGGCATCTATCAGGAAGACAGATACAATGGCGGCACAATGGGATGCATTGGCCTCTCTGGGTCCAACCAGTGGTGCAATTGTTCATCCTGTATGTTTTTTTTCAGATTCACAGCACACCACCAGACATCAAGAACATCAGGTACTGCAAGTCTACCCCACTAGCGAGTTGCTGGATAGTGGCAGAGCTGGACTTGTTGCACACTGTGTTGCAGCCTGCTTCAGCCACCAGTGGCTGCGCACCATCCAATGGACAGAGCGGGTGATTGGCTTGGATGTTTTTGTGTGGTCATAAGCTCCTGTGGACATTGGTGATGTAGAATACAGCGAGTCTGATTCACTCGATTGGTGAAACTGATGGCGGGGGAGCTGTATGGCCTTGGTTGTGGTAGGGACCATGCCTTATTCCTGATTCAGGGTTGCCTATTGCGGCCACCGAGGAACGAGACTCCAGAGATGACTGTGTCATGCTGGATTCCGGGCTGGGTTGGAGGCTGCTCCCTCCCATCAGTGCTGCTCTCCAGTGTTTGCTCGGTGGACACCATCTGAATTGCATTCAGATGTAGCTGCATTGTGTGATATGAGGTACTGCTGTCAGCTCTTCTTGCAGAAACATGGCTCCAGGTCAACATTCATGCATCATCAATCTACAGGACATCATACTCAGGTGTTAGCAGGTTCGGATAAATAGTTCACAGACTTTAATACGAACAGTGTTAAAGGGAAAATAAACAATAAATGCTGGGCCAAACGGGGCCGTTAACTAAAACTCTCAAAAGGAACACGAAGCCTACACTGCGGCTGAAAAGAACACCTAAACATTAAACCAATACTGCTCGTCTTCAGAGTCAGTTGACTTGAAAGTCCAATATCTCAGGGAAGGCTGATGCAAAACAACAGCGAAGCGTTGCTGTGCTCTGTCCGAGTCTCCACAAGCATGGAGTTATATACTATCACGACTGAATAATTACCTGACACATACAAATTCACAAGTGCAATCGTCGTATCTACTCCGCTGCAGAATCCATGGTTGTGACACTCAGGGACTTGAGCTCTATTACTATTTTTTGATTTTTTTTTGCAATTCTGTTTTTCTGTTATCATAATTACATGTGCTATAGAAACATGCAGAGCACATATACATATCTGTAATATATATTATATATATTTATAGCCTGGTATGGAAACACCAATGCCCTTGAACAGAAAATCCTATAGAAAGCAATGGACATGGCCCAGTTCATCACAGATAAACCACCCGCTCCATTGAGCACATCTACACAGAGCATTGTTTCAGGAAAGCAACATCTGCCAGGGAGCTCAACCACACAGGACACACTGCTGCCATCAGGCAGAAGGTATAGGAGGCTCAGGACTCACACCACCAGGTTCAGGAGTAGTTATTACCCCTCAACCATCAGGCTTTTGAACCAGAGGGGATAACTTCACTCAGCCTCACTCACTCCATCACTGAACTGCTCCCACAACCTATGGACTCACTTTCAAGGACCCTTCATCTCATGCTCTCCATGTTTATTGTTGATTTATTATTATTGTTTCTTCTTGTTGTATTTGCGCAGTCTGTTGTCTTCTGCACACTGGTTGAACACCCTAGTTGGGCGGTCTTTCATTGGTTCCGTTCTATTTACCATTCTACAGATTTGTCAAGTATGCCCACAAGAAAATGAAACTCATGGTCGACGTATATGTACTGATAATAAAACTTACTTTGAACTTTATATGTGCTATAAGCCGTATGTGCTTGTTGGTTCTGTGTTTTGCACATTGGCCCCAGAGAAGATTGTTTTGTTTGGCTGTATCCAGGTTTATGGTTGGATGACACCATCCAGGCCACGCAGTCTTCTCACAAGTTGCATCAGACAAAAGGCCAGAAGTCTGAAGTCCTACGCTACCAGATTCAAGTATAGCTCATGTAACCCCACATCCCAAACACATTCTATGTGATCAGGATAGCTCACCAAAGCCTCAACTTTCTGCAGAGGCTGAAGGAAGCTGGATAATGCACATCTCTGCTCATGTCATCCTAACAAGCTGCATCACTGCTCAGTACAGAAACTGCACTGCAGCAGACAGGAAGTCTCTGCAACAGGTAATCAAAACTGCCCAACGCATCGCTGGTAACAGCCTACCCACCATCAAGAACATAGGTACAGGTCAGGCCAGTAACATCATGATGGATCCCACCCACCCTGCTCACAGACTGTTTGTCCCTCTCCCATCAGGGAGGAGGCTACGTAGCATCCACACCAGGACTACCAGACTCAAAAAAAGGTACTTTCCCCAAGCAGCAAGGCTGATCAACACCTCCGCCCACTAACCCACCCCTCCATATCCCCCCCACCATCACTTTGTACAGACACTCCTGAGCCTAGCGCCATACAATCAATCTATGTAAATAAGCTATCTTGAGTATTTATATTTACTGTGTGCTTTTTTAAAAATATTGTGTTCTTTATTTTATTGAGTTGTTTTTGTGCTGCACGAGATCCAGAGCAATAGTTGTTTTGTTCTCCTTAATCTTGAGCTACTTTCCTTCATCTGTTTGGTTCTTTTAGTAACCTGTACAACTCTAATCCCTATCTGAGCATAGCAACACCATCAGCACTACAGTGGAGATTTGTTTTGTGCTCTCTTTTGTATCTCTTATTTTTGAATGTTGCGTCTCTGTGCCTGTGATGTAGCTGCAGGTTTTTCATTGCACCTGTACTTACACAAACTTGAGTGTATGACAATAAACTCAATTTTGACTTTTCCAGATGCAGAATCTGTAAACATGGTCGCACACTACATTTGCACTGATACATACATACAACCTAACACAGTTGCATCTTGCCGAAGGGTCTCAGCGCGAAACGTCGACTGTGCTCGTTTCCATAGATGATGCCTGGCCTGCTGAGTTCCTCCAGCATTTTGTGTGTGTTGCTCGGATTTCCAGCTGCAGATTTTCCCTTGTTTTTAAACAGTTGCATCCTTCTACATCTTAAGGTATTGTGTGAAATGAGATGTCATAATCACACAGAAACATCCTTTGAGGAAAGACTGAAAGGCTGTAGCTACATTCACTTCGGGGTGGTGGGGAGAGAGGGTTGACCTGACAGAGGTCTTCAAAGTTTTGAAATGGCTTGAGGAGAAAGAGGTTGGGTCAATATGTCAGAAAAAAGCCAAGGCTGTGGGATGGGGTTTGAGTCCAGAACTGATAAACAGAATGCGAGATTGACACCAACAAATCCAAAAAGGATGACGGGATTATTCACTTCTCTCATAAATTAAAGGTGGAATTCATTGTTACATCTTGCGGTTGAGACCAACAATACCAAAAAATAAGGCATGGACACGCCAGTAGAAGATCATACTGAATGATAGGGGTAGAAGAAAAGCAGGGGGTTCAGTATTCTGCTTCTGTATACAGCACTCTGTACACTGTATACCGGGATGCACAATCTGCTCCCAGGTATTGTCCTTGACCTGCCGGAAATGGAAATGGCCCCAAGACATGATGTAATCCGCTGGGCAAAACTGAAAATTCCACCATGTGTGCCCACGCTACATTTGTCCTTCCTTATATGTGATCAAATTTAGGTTTAAAAACAACAAACAAAAATGGTAAACTATAAATGATCCAACAAAATAATTCAAGGCACCTGGTAGTGGCTCCTGTAATTTCCCTGATTTTAGTCAGTCACCATTCCTGACCCATCCATGTGCTGTTCTCACTGAAACGTGATTATAGATCTCCCAATAGTCAGTGAGAATGAGAGAAGAGCGGATAAAGTATAATATTTGATGGGTTACAATAGTGGAGGGTTTTAACTTACCAGGCATTGACTGGGCTTGCCTTCAGCAGGAGTTCCAAACCTTGGGTCCACAGCATGAGAAAGATAGGAAACCCCTGCCTTAGTACTTGTGGGGCTAGACGAGTCTAAGATGGAACAGAATCAATGGTCTGGTTCTGTGCGCCACGCTCCACACTACACCCCACACACAGCTCCCAGGTACTGCCATTCATCGCTGCTGCAGTAGTGCCCCCCATAACTGGGGAAAGTGATTTTACGCAGAGAGTAATCTAATGAGTTCCATCCCCCACCCGTGTGCAAGTTAAACTCCCATCAGAACTTATTCACCACCTTCTCAGGCAAGAACGTCATTCCTCATGGTTGGCTCCAGCACCTTTGGGAGCTATCTTACATTTGCCCTGCAGTTATCAACTCATTTGTCACCAGCAACAAATCTGCCTGATTCAGCTGATTATGATGCAAGGACTCTATTCCACCTTTTGGGCGCATGCCAGCTCGCAGGAGAACTATTCCAGCACTTTTGTCACCACACTTACTCTCTCCCACACAAGCACATCAATTCCTCCAGTACTCACCTACACTAAGGGGAGTTTAGAATTGCTAATTAACACATCCCGGGTGCCTGGGTGGAGATACGTCTCTACCAAAGAATGAGTTAGGCTTCCTCCCTCCGCTAGCCTGCAGGTCACCCTTGGGCAAGGTGTAGCACCTGCTTAGCCTCCAATCAGGGTCACGTGAAGCAACAGGAGCAGCTGGTGGATGGTCATATGAGCAGCTGATGCATATCACAAGTCCTGGTTATGTGACCACTGACGTCAGGCAGACAATCTCTGATGAGTATTGTTAATGGCTGGGGTCACTCGTCTTGTATAGACACTGCCCAGAAGGCAGCAATGGCAAACCACTTGTGTAGAAAAGTCTGCCGAGAACAATCATGGTCGGGGAAAGGCCATGATCACCTACCGTCATATGACAAAGCACATGACGATGAATTAACACATTAATTTGTCTTTGGGATGAGAAAGGAAAGCCTAAAAATCCAACAGAGAGAATGTGCAAACTCCACATAGACAGCACCCACCGATCAAACCCAAGTCCCTGGCACTATCAAACAATGGCCACAGCTGCTAAACCCTGGTGCTGCCGTAACTAAATCTTGTTTCCTTTGAACAATCGCACTTTCCCCACACAACCACGGAGTAAGGTGCTACTCAATACTCTCCTTTGACAGACTACATAGCGGCCGTGACTGCTTAATCACACAGACGAAGCCAAGGATGGGCAGGCACAGGTATATTTGATTCTTTGTTGCCAGACATCAAATAAGGCTAACCCATCCCTATCCTGCACAATAGCTCTCTCTGTATAAACACATGGAAGTAATAATATCAGTGATCTCAGAGAGGATTTTCCCCAAGGATATTAAAGCGATTGAGTTTCACTCTCTTGTCATTTTCACCACTCAGTTCATTTGGGACACTTTCTGTTTTCCATTATATGCTGTAATATACCTGATTTCCGCCGTCTAGGCTTCGACAAATGGTAGAATGCAATGTATTAAATTGTCAGTTAGGTGCAGGTTTGACGGAGTGTACTCAAGGTGCTGACAATTGGACAAAATTCCTGCTAACCTTTAACACGAGCCTTGTATGTGGTAGGACACTTTTCAGTGAGAAGCCCAGAAAATTCTTCAAGTGCCCTGAGTAAAAGTCCCCACTCCGCATTCTCCACCAAATGTGAGGTTAGGTGGTAAGTTTCCAGGGGAGCGCAGTGACGTGACCAGGAGAGTTGATGCCCCACAGCTCAAGCGACCCCACTCGAACCCCGAGCTCCGATCTACCTGTTGGGTGTTTGCATCTTCTCCCTGTGAGTGTAACTCAGCGGACTCTTCTCGCAGATTGTTTGTCGCTCCCGGTTCCGGCCTCTGCAGTCTCCCCGGTATCACTTGGGTTTTCCTCTGGCTACTCCAGCTTCCCCCCATGTCCTGTAGATTAACTGGGGAAATCTGCTATATCTTAGTGGGTGGGCAGGAGACAGAATCTGGGAGGAGTTGATCAGAACATGGGCATTAGTGGGGGATGGAGGATAGTTGGTGTGGGCCCAGAACAGCCCGTTTCCTTGACATGGCAGAGCCCGGAGCTCTAAGACATGGTTCAACCATCTTTCCTCCATCCTAATCGCCCAAAGCCATTTGACTTTTTGGCAATAGTAATAAGGTTATGGAGTGGCAGGGTGGAGATTTATCTCTACCAAAGGAGGTGTAAGGTGCTCCTTCCCTCCGCTAGCCTGCAGGTCAACCCTAGCACCTGCTTAGCCCCCCAATCAGGGTCACGTGAAGCCATGGGATCAGCTGGTGGATGGTCGTATGAACAGCTAGTGCATATCACAAGTCCTGGTTATACGACCATTGACGCCAGGCAGACAATCTCTGAAGAGTATTGATAATGATGGCTGGGGCCACCCGTCTTGTAAAGGCACTGCCCAGAAGAAGGCAATGGCAAACCACTTCTGTAGAAAAATTTGCCAAGAAAAATCATGGTCAAGACCATTATCGCCTATGTCATATGATATAGCACATAACGAGTGAATAAATAAGGTTATAGCAGCGGTGGATTTTAAACTTTCCCACTATTGACCGGGGTTGTTTCAATACAGTGGGCTTGGATGGGGTGAAAATGCATCAAAGGAAGTTTATTGAGATGATATGTAGACAGTCCTACTACAGTATTCAACCTTAGCTTAGGAAACAAAATGAAGCAGGTGGTGAAAGTGTTGACAGTGGAACACTGACCATAATTCTGTAAGTTGCAAGGTAGTTATGGAAAGGGATAAGGTAGGTTCTCAAGTTAAGGTCCACAGTAGCGTAGTGGTTAGCACAAAGTTGTACAGGCAACCCGGGTTCAGTTCCTGCCATTGCCTATAAGGAGCTTTGTATACTCTCCCCGTAACTGGGTGGGTTTCCCCTCAGTCCCCTGGGTTCCTCCCACAGTCCAAAGACTTACCGGTTGATTGGTTAATTGGTCACTGTAAATTGTCCACTGATTAAGCCTGGATTAAATAGGGCTTGAAGGACCAGAAGAACCAGTTCTGTGCTGTATCTCAATAAATAAATAAAAGTAAATAAATAGCCCAAGACAGGATCTGGTATAAGCAGACTGGCAGCAGATGTTTGGGTGTATAATGACATCTGACAAGTGGGAGTCTTTTCAAAGAGAATTAGAAAGGGTTCATGTTCAGCATGTTCCAGGAAGGGTGAAGAGCACAGACAGTACGGTTAGGGAACCTCAGATGATAAGGAATATTGAAAGATTGATCAATGGGGGGGAGGGGCGAGATGCATACGGCAGGAATAGACAGGTGAGCCATAAGAAATATAGAGAGTATACAAGAGAGCTGAGGAGGGCAAAAGGAGGCCATGAAATAGTCTTCGCCACTCAGGATAATCCCAAAACATTCTTTGAAGTATATCCAGCAAGGCAATAGCCAGGAAAAGAGTATACAACTCGACTTTTCACACACCACCTCCTCATTCGATGGCTCGTCCTTCTACCTTCACAGCCCACTGCGTTACATTAAAGCTGCTATTATTATGGCAGATAACATTGGTGAGGTCCTCTGGAGCTGTCCCTCTCTGAGCTGCAACACACCAGATGATGTGCAATGACTGGTAATGGGCTTTGCTTCTGGAATGACTTTTGCAATGATGTGCTCGTTAAAAAATAATGCCTTCCTACTCAGAGTGAAAGCCAAAGACTTAGCTCACACTGGCATCCTGGTCCAAGCCCCAGGTGAGCACAGCCCTCACCCAGGCCTTCTGGGTGTGTCTCTGGCTTCCGTCCTGATGCCGGCATGGGTGCGACTGTAGCCCTGAGACGGGCCCTGGTCTCGCCCACCCCAGAGCAATGGCCCTGGTCTCGCCCACCCCAGAGCATGACCCTGGTCTCGCCCACCCCAGAGCATGGCCCTGGTCTCGCCCACCCCAGAGCATGGCCCTGGTCTCGCCCACCCCAGAGCATGGCCCTGGTCTCGCCCACCCCAGAGCATGGCCCTGGTCTCGCCCACCCCAGAGCATGGCCCTGGTCTCGCCCACCCCAGAGCATGGCCCTGGTCTCACCCACCTCAGAGCAATGGCCCTGGTCTCGCCCACCTCAGAGCAATGGCCCTGGTCTCGCCCACCCCAGAGCATAGCCCTGGTCTTGCCCACCCCAGAGCATGGCCTTTGCTCTTCCTCTCTGTACCTTCCCTGATTCGAGAAGGAATACAGCTCCGCCTCATTCCTGAATGAATAGCAACTAATGTGAACATTTATTCACAATTATACTAGAAACCTTCTTAAAATGGCCAACAAGAGGGAAGAGCCATGCCACACCACTGTTTTGAATTCCGGCAGTAAACTCCTTCCCCAGCTTCCTGAATAAATGCTTCATTCCTTAAATGCACATGGATCCTGTCAAATTGGGGCATTCTGAGCACCCGTCTGGCATTCAATAATGTCCTTTTGTCCCAGCTTGTCTAATCTGATGTCATCATTATCAAAAATAAATACTGCTTAACAATTGGTTAAAATATTTACACGAAGGAGCAAAGATCAGCCAGGAATCTGCTGCAAGGAGAGGCGCGAGACACTTTGACCAAGTCTCTGTTTACATGCTGACTTCCTGATTATTTCACCAACAGCTGAGGAAGGTTTTAACATGAATCGTTTTTTTCCATGTTCGTTGCCCTTCTTTCTGAGCAATAAAGGGATTAGCAATTTAACCGCAACTTGCGGTTACATTTGTCCCAATTTATGCTCAGCTTTTCTCTTCCAAAGTTCTTGCAGGCAGGTAGTTTAGTTTGCTGCTATATGAACCAGTAGAGACTGAGGCTAGAGCACAGCTTGGCCCAGGCCACAATCTCCCCCTCTCCACAAATCCAGCTACGTTAACAAACACATGCTACAGCCACACAGCCAACCCAGCAGAGAGTGGCAATGCAGCTTGGTGTTTTCAGCTGAGGTCCCTACCTGCCACAGACATGAGGGACGAAACGTCAGTCTGAGAGCAGCACTTAAAGTTGCACAGGTACGGCTTTCTTTGTGTCTCACAAGCGAGTGCCTCCAGCTTCACTTCCAGTCTGTGCTGAAAGGTCGCTCCTGGTTTCTCATGATGACCCCCCATTGATAGTGAGCCTTGGTAAACCACTCACTCTGCCGTTTAGAAATGTAATCAAATTGTCTGCAGGATGCATGTGGCAGTGATATGCACTGGAATGGGGGCAACAACAGAGAAGAGCAACTAAAAGACAAAAAGAGAAAGCGGAGAAGAACGGAAAGTATTGCTGAGAATGGCAAAGGAGATTGCAACGTTGATAAAGCCAAGCATGGTGGGACGAGAGGCAAGAGAATGCCAGAGATCGCAATCTAGTTTACTTTCTTAATGTTGGATTTGAATTATCTAACACTGCTCATCCACATTAAATCACAAAAACACAGTGATCAGGTTCAGGAAGGTCACAGGGTCAGGGCTGGCACAGAGCAGAATATTGCCTGAACACCCACCGTGAAGCCATTCCCTTTAAGTCCTGCGTTCCAAAGTGTAAAAGCACACAGACTGCTCATTTTATTGTCTATGAAGGCAGTGCTGCAGACAGTCACCTCCGTGATGCCTGTAAGCAGTTGTATCCTCATTTCCAATGCACTCCAATACTTACCTGGGAAGGTAAAGCATTATGCAAATGACCATAGTAGACACAGCATTTAATTTCTAGCAGGTCTCAACATGCAGGCTTGAAACTCCTATAAACACCAGTTACAGCAAGTAGCAAAGGTGCAGAAGAAAGAGTTCACGCGTTTCAGTTTTGAAAAGTAATTAATCTGACAGGTTTAACAGGCTGAACCTTCAGAAAATGGCTTCACTATGAAACTAACACCTCGCTCTGGTTCAAAGCCATTTGCACTGTGTCCAACTCCAATTCAGTCAACATCTACCCATATTGCCGACGATCAACATACAGGAATTTCTGGCTCGCAAGCTCCAAATTCCTGGTGACAACAGTCTTAAAACAATAAGTGTCCAGTGTTTTACTGGGCTGGAGGAGGGATGAAAAAAGTTTGTTTTCAGAAAGAAAAAGCTTCCAATTCAATAGTGTCTTTCATCCTCAGAACATCTCAAAGCCTTTACCATCCAAGTCTGGGACTTTGAAGTGCCATTACTGTTGTAAAGCAGGAAGCAGCCACTTGTGCAGAGAAGGCTCTCAACAACAGCAGGTATAAAAGATCAGATAACTAGCTGTGGTTGACACTGGGAGAAATCTTTTACCTTTTGCACCACGGATCTCTACGCCTGCCTAAAAGGGAAGGTATGGCCTCTGTGTAATGTTCCGAAAGCATACCTCTCCTTTCAGGAAATGGCTGCCCAAAACGTGGCTCAAGTCTCTTGACAACAGAACCTTCTAAGAAAGTGGCAGGAACTGCCAGCGTCACTGTGAAGGTGGGCAAAGGTTAAAGGTATTACAGCCAAAGCAGGGTGAGAGATGTATATGCAACTTATCACTAAAGTAAAAATTTGTTGCAGAGTCCGGAGGAGATTTATGAGAATGTTAGGGACTGTGTGATGGAGGGGAGACAACTTATTTCAAATGCAATCCCAGGCTGCCCCAGAGGTGAACCATTGATTCCTGGAGACTCCCCAATTGAGAGACTGGGTGACTGCATCCACATTGCTCCTCATTACAAGGGCAGGACCCAAATTGCTCTGGATCACAATGCACCCCATTAAATTCCTTCAGACATGAGTACAGTCATGGGCATTAACACAGTTGTATTTGATTAGCATTTTGCAAACCATGATCCTGCTAAAATGTACTCCCCTTGGCTAAACGATGGTTAAGTCTATGCTTATACCAAGAGATTCCAAGGATCACTGCTGAACGGCAAGACTGATGCTGCACTCAGAGTGGATAAATGCTCTTACTCTACATTTTGTAAACTGATGCATCTCATTAGCATCTCACTTGCAACATCAGACGCAGTTTTAACAAATGCCTTCATTATGTCTCAGATCTGTCCCTCAGGCAATGTGCTGACTGCAAATCTGACCAAGTTGCAGCCCCAACACACAGCTGAAATGAACAGAAGTTTCCAGGGGTCCATGCACACATTCTGTTGAGAGAAGCAATGTGGAAGAGCTGATGCACAAATGCCGTCCCGATGACTGCGAGACAAACAAGAAAAACTTTCCACTCGTCGCCGTGAGGACGTCAGTAATGCAGCATGAGCTCGAGATGTTCTACTGATCTTACACCAAGGACCCACAGCATGAGCCACACAATACTGGACAAACTACGCTCCGCTCTGAATATTAGTTTTCATTTAGGAGACACTTGTCACCAAGTTACAACTAAGGAGGTACTGAACATCCATCATTTGCATACATTAGACAAATATTAGGTTCCTTAAGATTGACATAGCTGAGGGTGGGGTTGGTAGTGAAGATAAGCTCCCACTACCTATTAAATGCTCCCTATGGTGTGCATCTCAAATAGCCTCTGAAGACCAAGTCTAGCCCCTGGCTTTCATGTGTGGCTCAGCTACTGAGCCCAACAGAACTGTTTCTACTGACAGGGGAAGGGTCAAAGGCGGGTTACTAGCACCCCAAAACCAGTTGCTTCCGGCAGATGGGGCTCGTCAGCCGTGGTTGGCAGCTCATCTAGGGGAAGGAAAACGCTGATCTCAAACCTTCGCTACCTTGCAGCTGTACCCACTCATGGGGAAGGCTTCGGGAGTAAACCCAGAGGGAAAAATCTGAAGCTGGTGTTCAAAGTTCAGAGTAAATTTTATTACCAGAGTACATACATGTCACCACTTAAAACCCTGAGATTCTTCCTGCAGGCGTATTCAGCAAATCTATTAAATAACGACGATAATAGGATCAATGGAAGATCAAGGACAGCACAGAAGACAACAAATTGTGCAACACCAATATAAGTAAATGGCAACAAATAATGAGAACGTGAAATAACAAGATAAAGAGCAGTCCTACGTTGAGGTCAACGCTGTCCGGCAACGCCTGTGACATTTCTGGCACCAAACTGTTTCGGTCTCTGCCATTATTTTGGGTTGTGTGGAGAGGGGGAGCTCGCTACACGGGCAGCAGTTTTGTTCTCAGTATCGTACTGCCCTGGCTCGTGTATCTAGACAGCCAGGACGAAACATCCATGATCGACTCTGACCGACGAAGGCCTCAGACGGTAGACAAATAACTAAATGGGCCGTGTCCTGGTCCCATCTGGAGCCTTGCAACCAGAGGGGATATGAACATAGCTGTGGCTACCTTCAGATTGTGAAGCAGCAACGTAGCACGCTGGGTGACTGAGCTTAGCTCACACTCAGACTGTTGGAATCCCTTATTATTTAGTCAAATGCAACCGTTCCAGAACATTAAGTGCTTCAATTGAAAGACATACTGTGTGTCTACAGCCAGCCAGGTTCCTGTGCAACACACACACACACACACACACACATCTGTTTCACTGTAGTCTAAATATTTCTTCCCATTCCATTTGTTCTTGGAACAAGGCCAAGTCTAATACTCTTTACCCATCCCTTATTGCTTTGACAAGGTCTTCCTCCCCACTGTACAGTTGCATTCCCGGAGCCAAACATCCTTCTTCAACAGTGCAGAGTCAGGAACCCAGGAATCTGGCAAGGGAAAGGTGAAGGAATAATCCTGCACATCAATGTCAAGATGACACATGAATTGACAGGTGACCATGTGTTATGGTCATCCAATGCTGTAGTTACTGGTGACAGCATTCGCTGTCCAAACTCTGTAACTTCATCCCAGGAGTACCAGAGATTGTCACCCTAACCCAACCTGACCTCAAGATTCTGACATCACCTTGGACGAGTCTCAATAGTTTTTGTTGAATGAAATCCAATATGGACAATCATGACTTGCTGGTTATGGGAGCCTCGAAATGAAAAGCAGCAGCATTACACAATGGAGCAAAATGCCCCTCCTGAAACCAGGGTTAGTGCACACACAAAACATATCCTTCAGACAAAATGAGCTGCAGCCAGAACTTCCAGTTTTACTCTCCCTTGAAATATTTGGAGTTTAACTGTGTAAAATTAACTGCTGAGTATATTTATTTTCCACTTTTATAGCTATTATTTGTAAGCCAATAATCCTTCAGACCATACCATGAGGCTGCACGGTAGCATAGTGGTTAGCACAATGCTTTACAGTACCAGAGACCCAGGTTCAATTCTTACTGATGCCTGTAAGGAGTTTGTATGTTCTCCCCATAACCGTGTACGTTTCCTCCAGGTGCTCTGGTTTCCTCCCACAGTCCAAAGATATACGGGTTGGTAGGTTAATTGGTCATTGTAAATTGTCTTGTGATTAGGCTACAATTGAACTGGGGGACTGCTGGGCAGCACCGTTCGAAGGGTTGGAGGGCCTACTCCATGCTGTATCTCAATAAATAAATTTAAAAAACAACCTTCAGGAAAATGGCCGTATCAGAACGCAACCCAGCTCGGGCGAGCGATCAGCCTGGAGATATGTTCCTTCCACTCAGCCCCACTCTAATTCAGGCCACACTGGGAGGAGCAGGCCCAGATCCCTGATTTTTCACAAGTGGCGAAGGGCCAAGGCTACCATGAATCCAGGCTGAAAAAAAATGGAGGATGAGGGAAACGTGGCTCAATTATTCTAAGGCTGAAACGATTTAAACCCCACTGTTCCGAACAGGAAGGGATATTAGAACACCTCACAAACATCCAGATGCAGGAAAAGAAGTCATTACTACATCAAAATACCTGGAAGAAGGTTCATTGTACAATGCTGTTCCCCAACCAGCATCTCCCTCCCCGCCAACAGTGTTCCCCTGGTCGGAAATTTGAGGTTTCTGTGGAGTGAAACAAGATGCTGACTCTTTCCGAATTATTTCCTGTCACTCTGGGAACTCAGATGGACAAGTCCGGGCTGGAGTCACCTCTGAGGCCCTGCTGTGCGATGCACGTGACACGAACTCCCAACGCGACACCTCTTCAGCACGTGTATCGGTCAGCGCGATGCTGTTACAGCTCAGGGTGGGTGCTCCGGAGTTCCGTTCCGGCGACGTCCTGTCGGGAGTCCCTGCCAAATGTGTGGGTTTTCTCCGAGTCCTCTGTTTTCCCCCTACAGCCCATAGGCGCACGGGGAGGGTTAATTCATCACAGTTAAATTGTCCTGTCATTGGGTTCCGGTTAGTCGGGTTTGTCAGGGGGTGCCGGGGAGGCATGGCTGGGAGGACCAGAAGGGCCTACCCTACACCACACTGTATTACCACATAAATAAATACTATGAGCTTGGACACCGTCGACCTGGGAGTGCCCAGGGTACAGCATTCCCGGGACAGTACAGTCTTCATGGCACTATGCAGGTACCAGAGGATTTCAGGGTCAGTGAATCCCGTTCCCACGTCCCACCCACTCCCTCACAGTGCACAGACCCTGAGGAACTGCACCTCCTATGGCTGCAACAACACCATATTGCCCCTATCAGGACTTGTCCCACCCTTGAGACCGCTGGTTAGATGTGCCCCACCCTCCCTGCTCCATGTCCAGACTCCTCTTCTTCAAAAGTCTCAGCTGCTGCTTATTTAGAGCAGGAGTCCCCAACCTGGGCTTCCCTCAGTTAATGGTCGGGGTCCCCGACATGAAAAGGGTTTGGAAACCCTGCTTTAGAATGTTCTGGAATGTCTGACCAGTTTTATTATGCAGATACATTTTCCCACTGTACCCAAGTGAAAATCATGTATCATAGGAATTTTCACATAAAAGGATTGAGGTGGCAGGTGATAGCTCATAATAGGGTGAGGGGAACGGTGGGTGGAGGATAAAGTAAGAAGCTGGGAGGTGATAGGTGGAAAAAGTAAAGGGCTGAAGAAAGAGGAATCTAATGGCGGGGGTGGGGGGGGACAGTGGACCATGGAAAAAGGGGAAGGAGGAGGGGAACCAGAGGAAGGTGATGGGCAGGTGAGAGGATAACCAGAATGGGAATGGGAGAGGGAGGAGAAGTGATCAGAAGTTAGAGTAATCAATGTACATACAATCAGTTTGGAGGCTCCCCAAATGGAATATGAGGTGTTGCTCCTCCAGTCTGAGTTTGGCCACCTTCTTATTCTGAACTCTGCCCCCTTCCTTCACAGCCCTGCTGAAGGGCCCTGGCCCAAAATGTCAACTGTTTATTCCCCTCCATTAGACGCTGCCCTGACCTGCTATGTTCCTGCAGCATCTGCAGAATCTCGTGTTCAAAGGCAGGGTGTCAGGAAGAGTCATCACAGTGTGATTCACAGACTGGATTTCACATGAAATGCAGTGCTTGCTATCACCAGCTACTGTGTTATTTTGAGTTAGCATACAACTTGTTGTGCTACTCGCCACTTGCATGTGGGTTAAATGTGTCAAAAATCTTTTTTTTTGGATATAGCTGTCACCTTCCAATATATCTTAATTTGTTCCACTGGTTCGTGGACTTATTTGGTGTGTTGGTTCAGCACAACACGCTCTGATTGGCTGTTATAGGCCAATCCTACTCCGATTGGCTGATTGACTCAGCCCAGTGCTCTGCAGGATGACTGACTGCAGAAGGCAAGCGAAGCCCTAGATGGTTCTTCAGGCCCCACTAGTCCCAGAACTTCAGCGGGCTCACTCCTGCCACCGCTTGCAGTGACCTTGAAGGGAACACTCTCTGCACACATACATAAATATAGCTCAAACAGTCACTTTAATTTGGCAGCCTGTCCTTGAAATGGAGTTTGGAAATCTGAGATGTCTGGTCAACTGAAAGACCCTGGAGAAGGGAGAAGAATGCAAGCCTTCGGGCTTGACTTGCAGTGTTTACCAGCAACATAATACCAACCCCTTTCTGCCCCAGCACACAGACGGAAAATAAAACCCAGACCCAATTCACAACACAAAGTTAATCAGAACACCCTTGCAATAGGTAAACGTCAGTGTAATGATACTGGCAGAGCTGCTGTTCAAGAAACCTATCATAAGGTATTCCTTCCTCTTCAGTAGTCAGCACCGAATGAATCGTGGGTGGACAGCGCTTTCCACAAGTAACACGCCTTTATGAATCCAGGCCAAGACACCAGAGAGGGTTTAAGTTGACAAGTGAGAGGTTGAGAGGGGTTCAAGACCATAAAGACATAGGAGCAGAATTAGGCCATTCAGCCCGCTCCACCATTTCATCTTGGCTCCTCTATTACCCTCTCAAACACATTCTCCTGCCTTCTCCCCATAACCTTTCATGCTCTGAATCAACCTCCCAGTGCACCCAGTGGCCTGACCTCCACAGCTGCCTCTTTAAACAAATTCCACAGATTCATCACCCTCTGGCTAAAGAAATTCCTCCTCATCTCTATTCTAAATGGATGTCCCTCTACTTTGAGGCTGTGCCCTCTTGTCCTAGACTTCCCCACCAAAGGAAACATCCTCTTCACATCCACTGTAAGTCTTTCAACATTCATTAGGTTTCAATGAGATTCTCCCTCATTCTTCTAAGTTCCAGTGAGTACAGGCTCAGAGCCTCCAATCGCTACTCATGATAACTCTTTCAATCCTGGAATCATTCTTCTGAACCTCCTCCTCCTCTCAACGTCAGCTCATTTTTCTTAAATAAGGGGCCAAAAACTGCTCACAATACTCCAACTGAAGCCTCACCAGTACCTTATAAAGCCTCAGCATTACATCCTTGTTTTTATATCCTAGTCCTTTCGAAATGAATGCTAACGTCATCTTTGCCTTCCGCATCACCGATTCAGTCTGCAAATTAACCTTTAGGCAATCCTGCTCAAGGACTCCCAAATCCCTTCGCATCTTGGATTTTTAAATTTTCTCCTTGTTTAGAAAATGGTCCATGTTTTCATTGCTTCCACCAAAGTGCGTGACCACACACTTCCCGGCACTTTTCCATCTGCCACTCCTTTGCCCATTCTCCTAACCTGGCCAAGCCCTTCTGCAGCATCTGCTTCCTCAACACTACCTGTCCCTCCACCTATCTTCATACTATGCAAACTTGGCCACAAAGCCATCAATTTCATCAGCCAAATTGTTGATATACAACATAAACAGCAGCCCCAGCACAGACCCCTGTGGTACCCTGTGGGAGTCAACCGGAAAAATTTCCCTTTACTCCTGTCAATCAACTAATGCTCGATCCATGCTCGCATCTTTCCTGTAATACCGTGGGTTAAGCAACTTATTGTGCAGCACCTTGTCAAAGGCCTTCTGAAAATCAAAGTACACAGCATCCACCGATTCTCCTTTCTCTATCCTGTTTGTTATTTCTTCAAAGAATTCCAATAGATTTGTGAGGCAAGATTTTCCCTGAAGGAAACCATGCTGACTTTGTCCTGACGAAGGGTCTCGGCCCAAAACGTCAACTGTACTTCTTCCTAGAGATGCTGCCTGCCCTGCTGCGTTCACCAGCAACTTTGATGTGTGTTGCTTGACTTTGTCCTATTTTGTCATGTGCCCCAAAGCCAAATCCTAATTAATAGACTCCAACATCTTCCCACCAACTGAGCTCAGGGTAACTGTCGATAATTTCCTTTCTTCTGCCTCCCTCCCTTCTTGAAGGGTTTACTTATTTATTATTGAGATACAGTGCAGAATAGGCCTTTTCAGCCCCTCGAATCACACCGCTCAGCAACCCCAGCCTAATCACTGGACAATAACAACGGCCAATTAACCTACCAAGCGGTAAATCTTTGTGGGAGGAAACCCAAACGGTCACAGGGAGAATGTGCAAACCCCTTGCAGGCGGTGTCAGGAATCGAACCTGGGTTACTGGCACTGCAAAGCGTTGTGCTAACTGCTGCACCACCGTGCTGCCCCTTTACAAGAAAGATCCTTCTCATTCCCCACAAATGGGACTCACTGAACGCAAAGCACTCAGAGGCACCGCTGACGGACATAACACAGTAACTTAAACCTTGCAGCCCTGACAGCACAGCAACAGATGTTGGCTTCGACCTTGTCACCTGGGCTCGAAGCTTGTGAGTTGAAACTACGTTTCTGAGAGCTGCTTCTGGATGGCATTCCAGTGCAGGACTGAGGTACTGAGAGGTGCTGCCTGGGATGGAGAGTTCCAACTGCGCAAAGGGACAGGGTTTTCTTCGTTTGGAGCAGAGGAGAGGAACATGTACTCCTCTGCTCGCTTGACTCTTCAGAGTGGCTAGTAGAACTGCTTGGGGTGGTGGGTGGTGGAGATACATCTCCACCAAAGGAGGTGTAGGGTGCGCCCTCCCTCCACTCACCTGCAGGTCACCCTTGGGCAAGGTGTAGCACCTGCTTAGCCCCTTGATCAGGGTCAGGTGAAACCATGGGAGCAGGCGGTGGATGGTCGTATGAGCAGCTGGTGCACATCATAAGTCCTGGTTATGTGACCACTGACACCAGGCAGACAGTCTCTGACGAGTATTGATAATGGCTGGGGTCACCTGTCTTGTGAAGACACTGCCCAGAAGGCAATGGCAAACCACTTGTGTAGGATAATTGCCAAGAACCATCATGGTCAAGACCACGATCACCCATGTCACACAACACAGCCCACATCACGACGACGACGAATACAACTGCTACCCCACAGCTCCAATGACATGGGCTCAATCCCGACCCTCGGTGCTATCTGTGTGGAGTTTACACATTCCTCCTGTGACTGCCTGGGATCCCTCCGGGAGCTCATGAATCCTCCCACATCCCCAAGATGCTGCGAATTGCCCCTAATCTGGCGGTGAGCGAGAGAACCTTGGCAGCTGCGGGGAGCGAGTTATGGTTTGATGAGGACGTGGGGAGATCAAAACACACTCATGTATTGATGGTCAGCACATTTCTGACAGACCCCTCAGTACATCAGCACATTGATAGACATCAAACTGAATTCTCATTCGTCCCTGTGGGGACGAGATCGCAAGATTCCTCCAATCAATCTACCCCAACAGATGATTCACTCATAATGAGTTCCTCCACATTCCAGTAACTGCAGTCGCTTGTGCCTCCTCATTAGGAGCCCAGTCAGGTTTAAGAATTAATGTTCCAAAGTGATCCATTCACTGATGATTCACTCATTGGCTCTTCGCTGTTTAGTGGGCCTTGCATGTGAGGCAGTACCTTCCTATATGACAGTGACAACAGTGGCGATATACCAAGAGTGCTTCAGCTACTGAGGGGTTAAACAGAATGTCAAGGGCATGAGTGCCAAGGTACAAATGCCAACTTCAGCATCTATAAAGAGACCATAAGATATAGGAGCAGAAGTAGGCCATTCTGCCCATCGAGTCTGCTCCACCATTCAGTCATGGGCTGATCCAATTCTTCCAGTCATCCCCACTCCCCTGCTTTCATCCCATACCCCTTGATGCCCTGGCTAATCAAGAACCTATCTATCTCTGCCCTAAGTACACCCAATGACTTGGCCTTCACAGCTGCTCTTGGCAACAAATTCCACAGATTTACCACCCTCTCACTAAAGTAATTTCTCCGCATCTCTGTTCTAAATGGACGTCCTACAATCCTGAAGTTCTGCCCTCTTGTCCTAGACTCCTATACCATGGGAAATAACTTTGCCATATCTAATCTGTTCAGGCCTTTTAACATTCGGAATGTTTCTATGAGATCCCCCCTCATTCTTCTGAACTCCAGGGAATACAGCCCAATAGCTGCCAGATGTTCCTCATACGGTAACCATTTCATTCCTGTGAATCTTCTCTGAACTCTCTCCAATGTCAGTATATCCTTCCTAAAATAAGGAGCCCAAAACTGCAAACAATACTCCAAGTGTGGTCTCATGAGTGCCTTATAGAGCCTCAGCATCACATCCCTGCTCTTATATTCTATACCGCTAGAAATGAATGCCAACATTACATTCGCCTTCTTCACCATCAACTCAACCTGGAGGTTACCCTTTAGGGCATCTTGCACAAGGACTTCCAAAATAAAATTCTACCAGGATCGGGTAAAAGGGTTGAGGAATCAACAACCAGAGGCTCTGGGAATGTGCAAGGTAGGAGAAATGTCTTCACTCAGAGGGTGAGGAATCCGTGGAGATCTCCATCTCAGCAGGCAGGGAAGCCACATCATTAAACATATTCAAGAAGGAGAGGAATGCAAAGGACAAGGGGAGATTGTGGCAACTGGATCTATGGTGAGCCTTTGGATGGCTCTGACTCAATGGGCCAAGTGGCCTAGGCCTGCTGCTGTTCTCGAAGTTTCTCAGCAAGGACAACGGCTGCATTTCCAATGTAAAAGTGCACTGGATGAATACAGATTGGGAGTGTGGGGTGAGGGAGAGAGCAGAGAGGGGAGGGAAGGAGAAGGGTGAGAGAAAGGGGTGGGGAAAGCGGGCGGGGGGAAGGTGGGTGAGAGGGGGAAGAGGGGAGAGAGGGAGGAGGGGAAGGGGAGGAGGGGAGAGGGGGAGGAGGGGAGGGGGAGAAGGGGAGGGGGAGAAGGGGAGGGGGAGAAGGGGAGGGGGAGAAGGGGAGGGGGGAGAAGGGGAGGGGGGTGAAGGGGAGGGGGTGAAGGGGAGGGGGGAGAAGGGGAGGGGGAGAAGGGGAGGGGGAGAAGGGGAGGGGGAGAAGGGGAGGGGGAGAAGGGGAGGGGGAGAAGGGGAGGGGGAGAAGGGGTGATAGTGGGGAGGGGGAGAGGGGGAGGAGGGAGGGGGAGGCGGGGTGATAGTGGGGAGAGGGAGAGGTGGGGGAGAGGGAGAGGTGGGGGAGAGGGGGAGGGGGGAGGGGGAGAGGGGTAGAGGGGGGAGGCAGGGGGAGGGGGAGGCGGGGAGAGGGAGTAGGCAGGGGGAGAGGGAGTAGGCAGGGGGAGAGGAGGTGAGGACACAGCATGATCTGAGCATGAATTATTTCAGTGGGTTTTGCTCCTCCAAGCTCTTTATAGCTGAGCCTTGCAAGACAGCTCCTCAAAAGGACAAAAAGCATGCGATAAGAAGCCTCCTGAACAATATCCATTTTTGTCATGACACTTAATTCCTTCTCTGTCACTTCCCCATATGCTATAAAGGCCACGGTACCTCTGGAATGCCTCTCACAACCCAGAGGAAGGAATGCGTGGAATGTGGGCCCAGCTCCAGGCACATTCCAAAGCAGCAGACAAGGGTTGGGAACCCATTGGCAAACCTTCACTTCAGGCCTTTTAGGCACCGGCTTCAGTTGCAGCCCGTACAATGAGAGGAGGATTTCATTACCGTTGACCTGGCATTTGGCCTTTTCAGTGCAATCAGCAAAGTTTTAGTGGAGTCGGGAGGGAGACGGGGGCTCTGTGCTCTGAGCAGCATTGTCTCTGATCCAGCAGCCACAACCCAGGGACTCTGCTGCTATCTGACAGTGTTTATTCATTCACACAAAACACCCACCTGGTGCTAAAGTGAAAACTGTTTAAAATACAGCTTGCAAAGGAAGGGAAAGCAAGGATGAGACAAAGGCAGACAAAAGGATACTGGGCCCAAAGTCAGCTCTTCATTCACTGAACTGGCCGGCCTCTCATACCAGCCGCTCTACAAACCTTACAATAGTCTAATCAACTTTACTGGAATTTTACAGAGCTTCCTGTCTCCAGCCTTACAAAGCACCTTTCCTTCCAACGAAACAATGAAAGCAGATCACAGATGGAGGAACTGGTTTGTATTTGAAGAGGAATGGGGAATTGCAGGCCCAACTCCACTCTCTCTATGCTTGGCACACAAATGGGCTAGAAACTGAACCAGAGTTTTTCCAGTTTTGCAGGTCTCCCCAGTTATTTGTCACTGTTGCTTAAAGTATCAAAACTTCAAATGTTTAAAAAATACTCAGGAGGAAAAGTCACTGACGTAGTTGTAGAGTATAAAGTATGGGAACAGGCCCTTCAGTCAACGGGCTAGTCCCATGTTTATTTGGCCCGTTGTCCCCTGAATTTTTCCCAACCAGACTCCCTTGTCCATTCGCATCCCCCCTCCAGCAGTAATCCCTTCAAGCGGTCAAAGTGCTACACCTCCCATTCACCGCCTCCCTCGCCTCCATTCAGGGCCCCAAACAGTCCTTCCAGGTGAAGCAATACTCCACCTGCAAATCTGCCGGGGTCGTCAATTGAGTCCGGTGCTCCCTCCTCTAAATTGGTGGGACCCATCATAAATCGGGGGACCGCTTCGTCGAGTATCTCTGCTCCATCCGTCAAAAGTGGAACTCCCCCAAGAGCAAACATTTTAATTCCGATTCCTATTCCCGTTCCGACACACCAGTGCACAGCCTCCTCTAACGCCATGACGAGGCCACCCTCAGAGTGGAGGAGCAACACCTTCTATTCTGTCTGGCATGAGAATCAATTTCTCCTTCCAGTAATTTTTTTCTCCCTCCCCCTTCCCTCTTCTTCTATTCCCACTCTGTCCTCTACCTCTCCTCCTCACCTGCCTATCACCACCCCGGTAGCCCTCCTGCTTCCTTTTCTGTTACACTCCACTCTCCTCACCTATCAGATTCCTATTTCCTGAGGAGACTGAGGTCATTTAACATCTGCTGGACGATGCTGAGGATGTTCTACGAGTCTGTGGTGGTCAGTGTTATCATGTTTGCTGTTGTGTGCTGGGGCAGCAGGCTGAGGGTAGCAGACACCAACAGAATCAACAAACTCATTCGTAAGGCCAGTGATGTGGGGATGGAACTGGACTCTCTCACGGTGGTGTCTGAAAAGAGGATGCTGTCCAAGTTGCATGCCATCTTGGACAATGTCTCCCATCCACTACACAATGTACTGGGTGGACACAGGAGTACATTCAGCCAGAGACTCACTCCACCGAGATGCAGCACAGAGCGTCATAGGAAGTCATTCCTGCCTGTGGCCATCAAACTTTACAACTCCTCCCTTGGAGGGTCAGACATCCTGAGCCAATAGGCTGGTCCTGGACTTATTTCATAATTTACTGGCATAATTTACATATTACTATTTAACTATTTATAGTCATAGTCATACTTTATTGATCCCGGGGGAAACTGGTTTTTGTTACAGTTGCACCATAAATAATTAAATAGTAATAGAAATAGTAATAGCAATAGAAATAATAAATAGTAATAGAAAATAGTAATAAATAGTTAAATAGTAATATGTAAATTATTCCAGTAAATTATGAAATAAGTCCAGGACCAGCCTATTGGCTCAGGGTGTCTGACCCTCCAAGGGAGGAGTTGTAAAGTTTGATGGTCACAGGCAGGAATGACTTCCTATGACGCTCTGTGCTGCATCTCGGTGGAATGAGTCTCTGGCTGAATGTACTCCTGTGCCCAACCAGTACATTATATAGTGGATGGGAGACATTGTCCAAGATGGCATGCAACTTAGACAGCATCCTCTTTTCAGACACCCACCGTGAGAGAGTTCAGTTCCATCCCCACAACCACAACATATGGTTCTATTACTATTCATTATTTATGGAGCAACTGTAACGAAAACCAATCTCCCCCGGGATTGATAAAGTACGACTATGACTACGATTCCTTCCTCTCCAGGCCTTTATCTTTCCCATCCTGTGGCTTCACCTATCACCTTCCAGCTATCCTCTTTCCCCCTCCCCGCACCTTTTTATTCTGGCATCTATCTCCCTTCATTTCCAGTCCTGAAGAAGGGTCTCAGCCTGAAATGTCGACTGTTTATTCACTTCCACAGATGCTTTCTGACCTGCTGAGTTCCTCCAGCATTTTGCATGTGTTGCTTTGAACAGCTAACTCTTTCTTCTCTCCCTGGGTGCTTCCTGGCCTGCAGAGTAATTCCAAATTTCTCCGATTTTCCTCTGGATTTCCAACACCTGCAGTTTTATTTTGTTTGGAGAGCTTTGAACGCCAGCTTCAGTGAACAGTGTCACTAGCTTTCCTCGTGTAATCATGCCGTGAAATCACTTCTGGGCACATTTCCCTGTAACTATGTTGCGTGTTTTTAGAATCATTTTGGCTTCTGCAGCGAGCACTTACAGATGCAACCCAGCACAAGTGACATTCATCCAGTGCCAGAGAATTATTACAACTGCATGAATACGGTAATGCATAGAGGGGAGTGGACAAGTCCTTTCAGAAAGTCAAAGGCATCTGGATAGCTGAATATCAATACTTCAGGAGGCATGACAGAGACTCAGAGATCCTTCCCAGGCGAGAGCTGGGCTCTCCTTGGAGGAGATCTCTACCTGACAGGGTAGTTGGTACCTCGTTTTAACATTGCACCAGAGTCTAGATCGTGTGCTCTTGACTCTTACCCTCAAGAGACAAGTGCCAAGTCAAAGCTAACACCGAGATCCACTTGCCATCATGGTCACTAGAGAGTGTGACAGAGCAGAGGGGAGATGTGGCTTCACCGTCCCAGTGGCCCGGTTTCACCGCAGCTGTTGAACTTACCTGTTCCCCCTGTAACTCCACAGTGCTCCCATTTCCCAAAGACACAGAAGAGCCGGGAGGTTAATGGGTCGGTATAAACGGGACTCTGTGTAAGCGGTGGAACCTGGCAAGAGGTGGTGGGACTGGAGGTGGCGAGATGAAGGTCAGATTTGTGTAAATGGGTGTCTCCACACAGTGCCGACTCTGGGAAAGCAGTTTCCAATTCCAGGGTTGAGCGTTTCCCAGGCAGACCCTGCTGAGGAGTTGGGCTGAACACACTTTCAGGGTCTGGAGTCCTGCGAGGAAAATCGGGCAACTTACTGCCTTGTCCTGTGAGTCAATCCCAAATTCCCCTCTCATTCTGCATCCCAGAAATGACCGGCAGTGTGTGAAGGCAACCCAAAGATCAACACAAAAGGCAAGACTTTTCTTTTTGCTTTTACCATTACAAATCCCAGGCATAAGTGCAACAGAGAGGCCCAGACTGACTGAGACACACCCAGAGACTTGTGTAAAGTTATCATTTAACCATACAGTACCTATGAATGTGCCCGCCAATTCACCGTGTGTATTTGCTGAAATGTCCCTTGGCATATAAACACCAACAGACTGGTAGCACAACATTCTGTCTGGGCTTCAAGACAGGGAAAGCATCACACTAACAAGGTCAATAACAAGGTGAAATATGTATTTTACACTTACACTAAAAAATCTAATTCATAACAATAAGTTAGCTTTTACCTAATAACTAATGACTTCTCTACATGTTCTGTCTAGCTGTGATAAACAAATTAACCTGAGTGAAGTAGATATATGCAGACTTAAAGGTCTTTATGCCAGAGGAAGGGAAATACTTTTGATACCTATTTACTCATTGATTGAAATACAGCTTTAAGCCACCCTGCCCAGCAACCCCCGATTTAATCCTAGCCTAATTATGGGAAAATTTACAATGACCAATTAACCTACAAACCAGTAGATCTTTGGACTGTGGGAGGAACCCGGAGCACCCGGGAGAAACCCACACACAGCCACGGGGAGAAAGTACAAACTCCTTACAGGCAGCGGTGGGAATTGAACCCGCGTCACTGGTACTGTAAACTGTTGTGCTAACCACTACTCTACCGTGCCACCCCACAGGTGTTAATTTGTGACCTCGCCATCCAGGTAGGTTATTCACCAAAGCTGACAGTGGCAGTTTTTATTTAAAAAGGCGGTGTACACAGCGTGCAAAAATTTCCAGTCTCCTGTTAGGGTCTTTTCAGAAGGTAATGATGGGACTCAGAAAAGTTACCTTCTTTTGAAAGTCATGACTCTACCCGCATCAACAAAAAAAAGAGACAAAAGGAGAACGACTCTCCCTTCTTAAAACCCCTGAGTCTTGGCCTCAGTTGCTCTCCAGGCGAAGCAGAGCCCAGAGAGACACTTGAAACAAAACAGATGCCCACGTCGGTCATGGTAGCTTCCACTACTAAATATAGAGCTGGAACCTACGAGAGCAGGAAGATATGTCAGGTAGGGGGATAGAGGACTCAGGTTCAGGATCAAGGGGAAGAGGCTCAGAAAGGGGAACCTTCTACACCCAGCGCGTAGTGAGTACCTGGAACAAGGGAAATACTGAAGCAGAATTGCTTGCAGCACTTTATCCGAGTATTTGAATTGCTTTGGAACAGAAAGCTTTCACCCAAGTGCTAGGAGGTGATATTAGTGCAGACGGGTGGGAATGCATGCAATGGGCTGAATGGCCCGCATCCATGCGGCTTGATTCTGTATTAACATACACCAGAGTGAGGTACATGCAGTGAGCACTCCACACTCACTGGTTTTAGTGGAACAAAACCTGAGTTAAAAAACACCGGCCACAGAGTGTGTATTCAACACCAGTGACTGTGGATGGCTTTCTACAGCACAAGACCATAAGGCACAGGAACAGAGTTAGGCTATTCGGCCCATTTTATCATGGCTGATTTGTTATTCCTCTCAACCCCGTTCTTCTGCCTTCTCCCTGTAGCCTTTGATGCCGAGATTATTCAAGAACCTATCAACCTCTGCTTTAAATATACCCAATAAATTGGCCTCCACAGCTATCTGTAGTAATTAATTCCATAGATTCACCACACTCTGGCTAAAAGAATTTCTTTCCTCATCTCTGTTCTAAATGGGGGGGGGGGGGGGTGGAATTACTGTCAAATGCAAAGCAGATCATCTCTGGGCCCGGGTCAAGGCAAGCCAGCGTCACTCTCACCAGAAGCATTCACTGGAGAAGAAATAGCCCATCCCATGGATTTAAGAGCAACTTATTTTTTTTTATAAAATCTCCAGAGTGGGGCCTAGGAAGAGAAGTTTCAGAAATTTTCAGAAGAGTTCAGCCATTCAGAGATCATATCCACCTTGGGGCATAAAATCTCCCAATTAAACATTGTAACAAACTTTTCACATTGCTGATGATCACATCTCAGCTGCTAACAGTCAGACTCTCTTTCCATCCTGTATTCCAACGACGTGCCACATGTCTTAGCATTCTGACTATTTATAGCATGCCAGTTATGTACTGGAGAGTAACAAGCACGCATCATCTCCCCTGATGCAGCACTCCAGCTACACATCGTGCAGCGTTGTTCGTGGGAGGCTCAGGCTGTTCAGAGACCGTGTTTAACAATCACTGCAATTGTGCTCCAGGTGCCGCACAGCACAGCACTGGGACTGGGACAGAAATCCCTGGGAATTTCCTCTCATGGCCCAGCAAGGTTATCCTATAAAAAGCCAAGTCGCACAAGCCAGATGAGTCACTGAGCTGTTTCGAGGCTTGGAGTGGGCAGATACCCTACCATTGATCTTGTGTGTCGCTTTAGTGAAAGACAAAATAAGGCAAAGGTGTGCGAAACTACAGGCAGACACCAAGGAACAATAAGTTCTACTTGATCAACAAACGGCAGAGCTTGGGAATCCTGCAACATGAGCAAGTTTTATCGAAAACACAACTGGGAAGTCGGTGTGTGAAGGGTACCAACACAATCCTCAGTGTGTTAAACACATGCTTACACGTGGAAACACTGAGAATAGGCAGCGGTGCAAACACAGCACAGCCCTGTTCAGACTTTTTTTAAAACCTCAGATACTCAAAAAGTACAAACTCAGCCTGCAAACAGTGTGGGCCTCAAAGTTCAAAGTAACATTACTAACCAAGTTAGTGCATGTCACTATATACAGCCCAGAGATTCATTTTCTTGTGGGCATACTCAATAAATCCAATAACTGTAACAGAACCAATGAAAGACTGCACCAACAGGGAGGGCAACAAAATGCAAATACAAAGAGAAAGAAAAATAGTAAGAATAATAAATGAGTAATGACTGACCATCACAATAAACACAATGAGAGCTCTCCAGAGCCCCCTGTGTTAAATCCAACCTGGGCCACTGCCAGGCAATGTAACAATGGGGCTCCACCTGCATCCTGGGTGGGTTCCTGAACCCAAGTCGCCCGTGTTGGACAAGCAGCTTCTAGAGATGTGTGATGCCTTCCTCCCCCTTTACACACCCCACTCCCCACGGAGCTTCCAGCAGCTCACTTGGGGACTGACAACCTGGCAGGGTGGTGCTACAACAACAGCCTCTCGCTCAATGTCAGCGAGACCGAGGGCCTGATGATTGACTTCGGCAGGAGGAAATGGGAGGTCCACCAGCCAGTCCTCGGTGGAGGAACACAGTGGCAGAGGATCAGCAACTTGTAATTCCTCAGTGTTAACATTTCAGAGGATCTGTCCTGGCCCCAACACGCAAGTGTAATCATGAAGAAGGCACAAAAGTTCAAAGTACATTTATTATCAAAGTATGTACACCTTCTACAACCTTGAGTTTTGTTCCTAACAGGCAGCCACGAAACAAAGACACCCAAAGAAAAAGACTGTCTAACACCCAATGTGCAGAGAATAAAAACCACATCATGCCCATGGAAAAAAAAACATATAAAATAAAAGAATAAAATAACCCACAAAAAGACCGTCCAACACCCAATGTGCGATGGAAAAAAAAATAGCATGCAGAGAGGAACCGCACGCAAATACTGTTTCTGAACTGAAGTCTGCAAAGAGAGTCTGTAGTTCAGCACAGAGTCGAGTAAACGTCGTGGAGCAGCGATTGGAACCGGCCCGTACCTCGTCTCGGACCCTGGCATACTGACCTATTCGATCTGGCCCGGCGCTTAGCTCTCCGTTCAAACAACGGGCTCTGCTCATACCTTGCCTTGGGCTGTGACACCCTGACCTTTCCAATCTGGCCCAGCGCTTAAATCTCCATCCAAGCAATGGGTTCTGCCACTTGGATATACCAGACTTTGTCTCGCCAGTAAATCACTGTCCGAGCAGCATGTTCAGTCCCATCAATACCCTCCGGGGCCAGGACCTCGCGGCTCTGAGCTGGCCTGTGCCTGACCTTCCACACTCACCGCAGCACCTCTACTTCCTTAACAGTTTGCAAAGATTTGGCTTGCCATCTAAAACTTTGACAAACTTCTATAGACTGGCTACCTTACAGCTGGGTACGGGAACACCAATGCCCCTGAACAGAAAATCCTACAAATACTATTAGATATGGCCCAGTCCATCACAGGTCACCACTGAGCACATCCACACCAAGGGAGCGCTGTCGCAGGAAAGCAGCATCCATCAAAGACCCCCACCACCCAACCAGGTTCTTGCTGCTCTGCTGTCAGGAAGGTGGTACAGATGCCTTAGGACTCACACTACCAGGTTCAGGAAACTCAACCATTAGCCTCTTGAGCCAAGGGGGATAAATTCACTCACCCTATCACTGAACTGTTCCCATAACCTAAGGACTCTTCGTCTCATGTTCTCGATATTTATTTATTATTATTATTTCTTTCTTTCTTTTGTATTTGTTCAGTTTGTTGTTTGCACACTGGTTGTTTGTCCTGTTGGATGTGGTCTTCCATTGATTCTATTGTGTTTCTTGGAGTTACTGAGTATGCCCGCAAGTAAACTTATCTCCTGGTGGTAAACTGAGAAAAAGTCACCACTGTGCAAAAGTCAGAGGGACAGTCAGTATACTGTATATAGCTCAGGTGCCCAAGACTTTTGCACAGTACTGTATTTGTCAACGTGGAGCGGAGAGCAAGTCTGTAAATCTGGTGGGAGCAAAGGGTGTTGGGAATGGCGAGAGTGGAGCGCGGCGGGAGGGGTGTGGAACAGGTGGCAGAGGAGTGCCAGGGGCAGGGGATGGCACACCCAGCCCTGAGACACCACGCAAGGTCATTTGATTCCAAACAATTGGTTTATTGATCATTACTGAATGTCCCTCTGGTGCTTCCTGCTCCCTCCAGTCTTCCCAACCATGATTCCCCTCTCCCTTTCCCCTTCCCATTCTCAGTCCACAATGGAGACCCGTATCAGAATCAGATTTATCATCACTCACATGTCATGAAATTTCTTATTTTTGTGGCAGCAGTACAGTGCAAAATATGAAATTACTACAATACTGTGCAAGTGTCAGGCACCCTAGCTATATATATGAGCTTAAGACTTTTGTACAGTACTATATGTACTTTAACAATAAACTTACTGTGAACTTTCTGTTATTACCCTACAACCATCAGGCTCTTGAACCAGCATGAGTAACTTCACCCAGCTCAGTGCTGAACAGATCCCACAACCTATGGACTTACTTTCAAAGGCTCTACAACTCATATTCACAGCATTATTTTTTTAAACTTCTTTATTATTTGCATAAATGGTGTTCTTTTGCACATTATTATGCATATTTTCCATTTGCACTATTTATTTTATATTTTTATTATAACTTGAGTATATTTTATGCCTTGCACTGTATTGCTGTCACAGAAACAACCAATTTCCTGACATATGTCAGTGATAATAAACTTGATTCTTTCTCAGCACCTAGATAGGAAAGGCTCAGAGAGACATGGTTTAATGTGGTCAGGTCGCACTAGCAGCGTCAGTATGGACTAGTTGGGCCGAAGGGCCTGTTTTCCTCACTCTGTAATTGGCGAATTGATTAAAAATAAATTGGATTGTTTGTCATGGAATGAGAGGATTTGTGCAAAAATTAAACTTCTTAATGTCTCGCTCACCCTTTGTTTCAAATCTCCCACCAATTCATACCTTGAAGATTTGATCAGCTCCACTGACAATCTTTCAAAGTTTCTAGCCCCATTGAGCATTAAACTGTTCCATACATTCTTGTGGCTTCAGGTACTAAATTCCAGGATTTAGAATTCCTTCTTCGAATTTTTCTATCTCTAAAAAATCTCTCCTTTATTCAGACACCCTTAGCATCATTAACCAATTTTAGCTCACTTGCCCTGAAATCCCCGCAGGCAACTCTGTCAAATTTCTTTTGACTATGTGTCGTGCAGTTTGTTGAGATAGTTTGCTAATTTGAATTAAAGATGCAAGAAGAATACAGGGTTGATTTTGCTATTTAGAGTGGCCTTTGATAATAAGGGCAATCTGTAGAGAGAACCATGGGCGATTTGGTAATCCAGCCTGGGAGATACACTAATGCTTTGCTTCAATACTCTCAGCCACTCCTGCTCTGTAAACAAATGCTCCTTGCTGATTTTCTCTCAATTGTCTTCCCTCCCACTGATGTGCTTTGTCAACAGAGAAAACAGGTCCAACAAGAGGTGACCAAAATCTCATTCCAGCTTTGAAAGACCTGCCCCACCCCTGAGGAACCACATGGGTATTTATTACAGAGACGAGAAAACAAACTAGGCGCTCCTTGGCACTTTTTAACAAGGAAATAGATTAAAAATCTCATGTCAACCCATCACCTACGTTCGTTCATCCTCACTTTCCCCGGCCCAATTTTGGGGTCTGTTGCACATTAGGCTCCCCAACCCGATCCAGATCATGGCCTATGTCACTGTAGTCTGGTTTCACATGAACATTAAACTCAGGTTTCGACTGCTTGGGCTGTGGCTTTGCACAGTACTGATGCTGAATTATCTCATTAAGAATGTCCAGGGTGCATGGCAGTGGGGTGGGATTCCTCTCAGTTACCTGGACCAACAAGCAACAGGGAAAAAAACACAATTGCTTACAAGCTCCCAGCATTTTATAGTCACCCTTTAGTTAGAAAGAGTGAAGATACAAGGTGTAAGAGTTATGACCTGAAATGCTAGCTCTGTTTAGGTTCCTACAGATACAGCCTGGCCTGCTGAATAGTTTTCCAGCATCTGTACATTCACAAGACACAATATGGTTTTCTTTCTGTACTTCAAAAGGAAGTGCAACTCAAAAGAAACAAGCAGCAAGGTCAAGCAACTGAGTAATGTAATCCTCAGCCACACTGACTGAACCATTCCTGCCATAGTCACGGTCACAGTGGGGTGCCAAGCTAGTGTAGTGCTTAGTGTGACACCATTCCTGTCACAGTGAGGCACCAGGGTATTGTAGTGCTCAGTGTAGTGTGTAGTGGTTTGCCATTGCCACCTTCTGGGCAGTGTCTTCACAAGATGGGTGACCCCAGCCATTATCAATACTCTTCAGAGATTGTCTGCCTGGCGTCAGTGGTCACATAACCAGGACTTGGGATCTGCATCAGCTGCTCATAAGTCCCTGATTGGGGGGGGGGGGGAGGGGTTACCTAGCAGGTGCTACACCTTGCCCAAGGGTGACCTGCAGGTGAGCAAAGGGAGGGAGTGCCCAACACCTCCTTTGGTAGAGATACATCTCCACCCTGCCACCTTAGGGATTGGGTTTGACAAACTTGTCAAATCAGACAAGTTCTTCTAATTTCCTGAATGGTCAATGCAAATTGGATGGTGTGAAACTTGGCAATTATTTCCCATCTCATGCTATGATGTTGCCCAAACAAGGTTAGAGGGTACATAGAGCAGTTAGGGAAAGGGGGACCGTGCGAAGGGAAAGGAGGCCGAGCGAGGGGAAAGGGGGGCCGTGCGAGGGGAAAGGGGGGCCGTGCGAAGGGAAGCCATCTGAGGTGGAAATGTCAGATACGAGAGGGCATAGATTTCAGGAATAACAAACATGACACTGAAGAAACAAAGCAGGTCAAGGAACATGTGTAGGGGGCAGAAAGGAATTGTCAAACATTTTGCATCAAAAACTTGCATTAGGATTACTTGTACCTGTTTGTACACCCGGATACCCCTATAGTTATGAAAAGATGGGAAAAATTTAAAGTTGATTCACATGGCAAGGTTTTTTGTAAAAGAAAGCCTGTGAAATGTCTGAAATGTGCTGCTTAGGGATATGAGTGAAGCAGGTGTGACATCAATGTGTAAGAGGCACCAAACAAACAACTGGATCAGGAGGAATAACAGAGATGGGGACCACGGGCAGGCAGAAGGGGTTTGGTTCAGATTGGCATCATGTTTGACACGAACAATGAGCTGTTCCTATGCCATGTTCCATCTCGAACAACTAAGCCTTGTAAGCACACGCAACAAATCCAACTGCGCAAAGGTGTGTTCAGAGCAAGACTGTGGCTTGAGTTCTGACCACCACTGAACAAGGGACAAATTCAATTCCACAGAAAGATGCAGCAGAATGCTCGGGATGGTTCATGTCAGATACTTAGGAGCACTTGAAGACCACCACAGACAAAACAATGCAGCCACGAGCCAAGCACACCTCATAGTGATCTTACCCAGTAATTAGTTGCTAACTACATGCCTTATTATGAAATGATCACAAAAGTATTGAAGAGCTTTAACAATAAGTGGAATGAATCATCACTGTCATAATACCTTGCAAGGCTTAATTGCTTATCATTCTCATGGCATACTTCCAGAGATCAGGAACATAACCATTTAAGGTCAAACTTTCAAGCCCTTAAAACAAAAGACTAAATGGTCGATTAATAAAAGGAACCCAGCGATTTCTCTTCTCCTCATAACCAGTGATCTTCTTTAGAAGCTAGATCTTAAATCTAATTTGTCACTAAAGCGGGACTGACCAGGGATGTCACTCAACCAATGTCTGACGGGTTATGGTGGCAATTCAAATAATATCACGAAAGTTTGATTCTTCAGGTGCACAAGTTTCCTGAATGAAATCCACTTGATTTATTAAGGAACCTGACACGCAGCCTCAAACAGGAGCAGCAGTAGGTTTAAGTGGTTCCTGTACATTGCTCACTCAGAATAGAAAAGGGATGAAAACACAGTGGAAATAAACAATCCCTCCAGTATCAGAAGAACAACCATACACCAGCTCGATCACATCTAACCCTCATGGCTCAGATTACACACAAACCAGCCACGAAGTCTCGCATCAGTATCAGCACAAACTGAAGGAAGTCCCAAAGCATTTCAGGTATTCTGGACAACTTCCAAACTGTGCACAATCTCTTCTCAGGCTTTCATCCGGGCCCAGGTGTCGATCTTAACCGACATTTTGATGAAAAAGTCCGTCATCTTCAGCATCATCCCTGATGAAGATGGAGGAGTTTGCCATCGTAACGTTGGTTAAAATCGACACCTGGACCTGCTGGAAGCCGGAAAAGAGTTTATGCATTATATACACCCTGAAACCACTAGTTGCTTTTCCATTTCCAAAACAATCTGAGAGAGTATGGCACTGTACTTATGCCAAACTTCACCTGGCATAATGAAGGGCAGTTCCACTCACTGATGCAATCTCATTGCAAGGTTGCTCTCTCCCAAAACAAAGGTGCTGAAGTGTAGAGCCATTTAAATTTGCCAATACTTGTGTCAGGGTCAAGCCATTTCATGAACATTGTTGTAACTTGTACAGCCTTCACATCATTCTTTTGAAGATATACCAGTGTGAAGACCAGCTGCCAATGTTTCATCCGTTAAGGGATTGCTCTGAAAGATACAGGCTCCATAGCCACTTGATGCAGGAAGAGGGGGTGAGTCACAGACCTGGGCCAGCATGGTCCTCCAAATGTCCAGGACCCTACAGCATTGGCAAAGCGGGATGCTGGTTTACTCCGGCATTTGCAGTCTTGCTCCCACCAGAACAGGTGTGGAGAGGGAGAACACAGCATCTATCAATGACCGCCTTGCAGAACATTTCCCACCAGCTGACTGCCACCCCTGAGAATGCCAGCTCCGACCGAAACCCAGCCGAGCTCTCCGCTGCTTCAGATGCAGCCTCCTCCCCGAACTTCTACCACCTCCGCAACCTCAGTGCAGAGACAAGGGCTTTGAAGCTGGAGAGAGGTGCATGGCTAGCTTGTAGAAATCCAGCACCTACTCCAAACCCCTTTGAGCACCAGAAATTTTCATAAAATATTAGAAACTCTGAAACAAACCCTGAAGGAAGCAGAAGGCTTTCGTGAGCTCTCCATTGACTGGAGCTAGATTGGAGACAAGGACAATAATTCAGAGTTAGCTTCTCCGTATAAACCTATGCTTTGCTCAAGGTTGGTACAGAAAGGAACAGCAACTGCAAACCCAGAGTTAATAGCACTCTGGGAAACCCTTGTTGTCACACAGACACCCACCGTACATCTTGCCCTCGTCAGACAGGATAATCTTCCGTCGACCACACGGTGGATAGATGGCCAGGGCCTCCTGGAAGCTCTGCTCAATGTCAGGACTCCATACTCCCTCAGCGTCATTATCCAACGATTTTTCCAAAGCCTCTGCCCCGTCCTCCCTCCCATCTCCGGGGCTCCCGTTCCCGTTCCAGTCGTTGGACGCAATTGTGGCAGCTGGCGGGGCTCTGAGGAGAGCCGTTAGTTACTGAAGTGAAACCTGCGGAGACAGCGAGGACACAAGGTTAGTGCACGTGCCAGGAAGGTGCCCTTGCCTGCTGCGGGCAGGCACCACAGTCGATCACAGCGAGCATACAGTCCAGGGACAGGCCCTTTGGTCAATGATATCTGTGCCAAAAATTACACCAAAAAATTAAAATAAATCTATTCTTCCTGCACAAGAGCCATATCCCTCCATTCCTTAACATACAGGTGTCTATCTAACAGCCTCTCAATCTCCACTATCATATCTACTGCCAACGTCAGCTCTGGCAGTCCATTCCAGACACCCACCACTCACTCCTTGCATAGCAAGAAAATCTTGTCCTTAAACTGCCCCCCCCCCCACACTTTAGGCGCACTTGCTGCACTAGTTTACATTTCTAAGGGCAATTTAGAGTGGAAAGCAAGTGTAGGAACAGATTCTGAGGGTCTAACCTATTATAATGCCTCCTGCACATTTAAAATACTCTCTGCAGCTTCTTGCTTTCCTGCACTTTTGGACTGCCCACAATTACAACTGCACGACGTATGCTAGTGATATGCACGGTAGCGTAGTGGTTAGCACAACGCTTTACAGTACGGGTGACCCGGGTTCAATTCCCACCACTGCCTATAAGGAGTTTGCACGCTCTCCCCGTGACCGCGTGGGTTTTCTCTGGGTGCTCCACATTCCAAAGACGTACCGGCTGTAAATTGTAAATTGTCCTGCGGTTAGGCTCAGATTAAATCACAGACTGCTGGGCGGCGGGACTCGAAGGGCCTATTCCATGCTTTATCTCAATAAATAAAAAATTAGACCTGATTCTGATGATAATGAATCAAGTTGACTTGAAAGAGCTGAATGACCAGCTCCTGCTCCGATTTTCTGTGCTTCTACGCTCTTAAGGAACAGTAGTTAGTCAGGATGTTGACCTGGCAGATCGTCGCATAGAATTAGAATCGGCCTGAGTGGAGCTACCAAAGGCCAAGGAACAGAAAATGTTGGGAGTTGTGTATGGGCTCCAGAATTGTTGTGTGGTGATTTTGGACATGTTTATCAATAAGGAAATTAGAGGTGCCTGTAACAAGTGTAATTTAGTAGTCACGGGGAGAGGGGAGAACTGGATTTAATATGTAGATAGGCTGACTCAACCAAAGCAGCACAGTGCGGAGTGTGCAGATGGCTTGCAGTTCAAACAAGTCAGGTTCAATCGTGATCTCTGGTGCTGTCTGTGTGGAGTTTGCACGTGACCCCTGGGAGGGTGCAGGATGCCCGCATTTCCTCCCACATTCCAAAGCCTTGCTAGCTAATTGGCCGCTGTAAATTACTGCCGGTAGGAGGATCCGGGGAGTGTTAAGGCATAGTGGTTACAGTTCGGCGTGTCGGAGTTGGGGGGGGGGTTCAAATCCGCCGCCGTCTGTAAGGAACTTGTACGTTCTCCCCGTAACCGCGTGGGTTTATTCTGGGCGCTCCGGTTTGTACGCTCTCCCCATAACCGCGTGGGTTTATCCTGGGGGCTGCGGTTTGTACGTTCTCCCCGTAACCACGTGGGTTTATCCTGGGGGCTGCGGTTTCCTCCCACAGTCCAAAGATGCTCATTAACTAGTCAGTGTAAATTGTTCTGTGACTAGGTGAGGGTTAAACGGGTGCGTTGCTAGGCAGCGCTGTTCGTTGGGCTGGAAAGGCCCGTTCCACAGAGTATCTCTAAATAAAGTAAAAAAATAAATAAATCAAAATAAATGTACGACAGAACAGCTCACTGGGAAATAAGTAAGGGATGAGATTGATAGGATTGGGTTAGAAACTGGCATGGGATTGACGGGCCGAATGGCTGTAAGTTAACATGAAAAATACAACAGAATATAGAAGGTGAATTCCTGGAATGTAAAAAAGATGGATTTCTGGATCATTATGGAGAAGGTTGTAAAGACACACAGGACACTGATGCCAACAATTGAGTTAAAAAGGGACCCCTCGGAAAGAAAACAATATTAATATGGAACATTACACTAAGCTCAGAAGCGGTGCAGCTCCATCTGAAACCAGAGTTTCACTCCAAACCACAGAAACAATCGAGACATGATCAGCATGTCAGTTGGTGTAGACTGGGAATGAATACAGTGGACAGAAATGGTTAATATATAAAGAAATATCATGCAATTTTCAGTAAGTATACATTCCCTTAAGATGCCAAAAACAACAGGAAAAGCGATCCGATTGTGAATTGGACATGAACGTTATTAACTTTAAGGAAAAGGCTTAAAAAGTTACCAGAAGGAGTGCAGAAGGTCTGGGAATTAAAGGATTTTTTAGAATTCAGTACAAGATGATCAAGAAATTGATAAGTGTAGGGAAAATGGACTAGTGAGAATAACTAGTGGGAAATATCAACAGCAACAGTAACAGCTTCTGGGGGATGTAACAAAGTAAAGATTAATAAAGGTTAACGAGGGCCCTTTTAGACAGAGACAAAAGAATTTATAACATGGGATAAGGAAATGGCAGAGGAACTGAACAAGCACATGTGTGTGTTTTTTTTAGAAGATATAAAAAATTCCTTCCAGAAATAGTGCAGAGTCAAGGGTTGAGTGCGAATGAGGAAACACAGTATTCAGGAAAGTTCCGCCAGAGAAGTGAACGGTCTGGAAAACTGGCCCCAAGTTCTCTACCCCTTTGGAGCCGCTCTACATCCTCAATGCACTCCCATTCGTACATTGCTACTCACCACTCACATTGATATCATCAACAAAGGGGTCCATTGCATTGATCCTCTCAGCTGAATTATTGATGTAGGTTGAATAGCTGGGACCCAGCCACAGAAGCCTGCCATAGTCCACTACTACGACGGCCCATTTATTCCAAACCTACTTTTTTCCATCTGCTAATAAACTATTAAAGCACATTACCCCCAATACCATCTACTTTAGTTTTTCCCCCCACTAACCTCTTGTAAGAAATATTATCAAAAGCCATCTGCAAAATTAAATATCCACTGGCTCACGGGTGTTAGCCTGACACCCACAATTCCATCTGCTGTATACTTCCCTCCAACCTCCTCTATCTACAAGAGGCACAAGATACTGGAACCTGAAGCAAAAAAGAACGGACTGCGAGAGGGTTGGGCAGCATCCGTGGAGGGAAACGAACAGCTGGCATTTTGGGTCCAGAATAAACTGGACTCTCACATTCCATCATTATACTTACTGCCATGCACCTCCCTCCCCTGGCAACCCTCAACCCAGTTCAGATTCAGCCACTCACCTACAGATTTGTGCAATTTAGTGGCCAATTAAACAGAGGGCAAGAGGGTGTGACTATGACCATAAGACATAGGAGCAGAATTAGCCATCTGGCCCATCAATCATGGCTGATCCTTTTTTTAAATCTTCTCCTCAACCTCAGTTCCTGGCCTTCTCCCCATAACCTTTGATGCCATGTCCAATCAAGAACCTATCAATCTCTGCCTTAAATACACCCAACGACCTGACCTCCACAGCTGCACGTGGCAACAAATTCCACAAATTTCACCACCCTTTAGCTAAAGAAAATTCTCCGCATCTCTGTTTTGAAAGGGCGCCCCTCTATCCTGAGACTGTGCCCTCTTGCCCTAGACTCCCCCACCATGGGAAACATCCCTTCCACATCTACTCTGCCTGGGCCTTTCATCATTCAAAAGGTTTCAATGAGATCCCCTCTCATCCTTCTGAACTCCAGCGAGTACAGACCCAGAGCTATCAAACATTCCTCGTATGAGTTTTAAAAGAAGAACAAATTGTGACAAGAACTCAGTGGAAATAGCCAATGTTTCATGTTGAGACCTTCAGGTGGTCTAAACCCAAAACATGTCCCTTCAGTTGCTGCCTGGCCTGTTGACTTTCTCAGCAGTCTATCTTTTTGTTCCAGTATCGACTTGAAACATTCTCAAAAGACTTCAATGGATCAGTCAAACATGATTTTCCTTTCATCTGGAAATCTGAATTGAAAACATAAAATGCTGGAAACACTCCGCAGGTCGGGCAGTATTTGTGGAAAGAAAAACAGTTAATATTTCAGATCAAAGACCTTTCACCAGAACAGTTATGATAAGGGGTCCTGGACCTAAAATGAAAAGGGACTAATCAGAAACAGGGAGGGAGAAATAAACTCTTTCAAATTGAAAAAGTCATATCTCTTTGTTGATTTCTTTGTCTGACTTGCTAAAGTCTGGAAGTGATTTGCCTCAAATTGATTTGCAGTTAGGCATTTAACTGCCTTGCATACCCGGATCAGAAGCTGAGTTGGCCCCTCAGAGATGCTATAAAACAGACACAAACAAAATGTTGCAAGCACTTGTAATGTTTTGCAATTCCAGAAACTAATCGAAAAGAAAAACACGGGGGCCGGGGATAATGTGTCTACTTTGTTTTACTTTAGTGTCACACGCACCTATGATGTGGTGGCGCAATGACGGATGCCATTCACGTACTTTTACATAAAACCCGCAATCAATTATGCAAACAATAAATAATGCTTAATCAAATATATTTACAATATTCCTCATTACTGAAATATTAAACACACACTTCTTTCTGCTTAGCTAGAAATTCCAACTCAATATTGAATGCATCTCAATTTATGTAAACGAGATACACACACACACACACACACACACATATCACTCTACTTTGAAACCATCTGAGGTTCTGGCACCTCCTCTGTGGTGGTTTTAGGAATTGACTCTAGGACTGCAGGAAGTGGCTCTTACAATTCTCGCCACCTTTATTCTCAAATAATTGACTCTGCTCCCCTCAATTGATCAATGTGTCATCTCCAGATGACATCAGACACAATCTCCACTGTGGAGGAAAGAGGCCCAGTCCTGTCCTTAATCTTTCCAAGTACCCACTTTTGATCGCCTCTCTAGTCTTTCGTCAGGAGTGCTTGTCTAGCGTGAAACATTGAACTTCCCTGTTTGAGGAGCCATTAATTTGTCTCAGCCGTTTGTCCTGCATACGCTTTCTGAGATTGGGTTTGAGGAGATCCAAGTGTGAGTCCAAGGGACAACCCAGGAACTGCTTAGCTGGTGAGATGTTGGTTGTGGAGTGTGTTGGATTGTAATATGCAAGGAGGAAACTTGTGAGCTTCTGATTCAGTCTCAGTGTAGTGTGGTTTGCTGACGTTGTTTGCAGTGCGATCGTTAGACTCTGGACAAACATTTCTGCCAAGCTTGTAGCTGGGTGGTACGGTGAAGAAGAGAGAAATTGTCTTTAAACTCAGGAGAGAGCATAGGGCATCAACTTTTTGCTGTAGATGTTTCAGTAGCAGGCAATTTCTTTTTTACGAGGTCGACGCTCAACCCAGCACGGATGGAAAGCGTGCCGGGGAGCTGGCTGAGTTCGAACTTGGGAGCCTTTGCTCCAAAGTCCAGCACTGATGCCACTATGCCACCAGCCAGTGGTACAGTGCAGATGTAATATGTCTTATTCCATTCATTTTCAGGAATGACTGAAACTGCTCCACAACAAACCGCTGCTTGTCCCTGATGAAGTATTCTGAAATTTATGCCTATGAATGGTCTGGCAAAATTCATACGGATCCTCCACCAGGGCAATGAGGGCCATTCCCAGATAGGGGGAAACACTTCTTGGCACCTTCTGAACTTGTTTGCATCCTAAATAGTGTGAGGCAAGCTGCTGGATCTGCTGATCTATCACAGGCTACCAGACAAAGCTTCAAGCAACCCTTTCATTTGACACTGCCGCAGTAAGGGAATGTGATGCCAAGGCCATGGGGCGTTCACTTCCATCACTCATAACATGTGACATGACTGCACCTATACCATAAGGCAAGCTTCACTGGATGATGTGGATCATAACGTCTGAGTACAGTGTCTGACGTCACTATCTCATTTACCCTTTGAAAAGCCACCTCACACTGCTCTGTCCAGTACCATTTCTTCTCAATCTATAGTAATAAGTTCAACAGTTGAAGCACAGGTCTGGCAGGAAATTGTTACAGTAATTGACAAATTCTAAAAAAGGACCACAACTTGGAAATTTTTTCAGCAATTTGTGTAATCCTTGTGCGACAATAGTGTAACCACAGTAAGTGATGCTTAGTTTAAAAAATTCACACTTCTGTTGCATTGTGCTATGAGCCCATAATCTTCTAGTCTCTTTAACATTTTTCTTGAGATTTGGGAGATGTTCCTTGTCATCCTCACTGATAACAATGATGTCATCCAGATAACACTGAGTCCCTGGGCAGTTTTGAGCACCTAGTCCATAGCTTTCTGCCAGAGTGCAGGTACAGATGCGACTCCAAAAATAAGCCTATTATCATGATAAAACCTTTCATCAGTGCTTACAGTGAGAAACACTTTGGACTCTTCTTCCATCTCCAGCTGCAGATAGCCTCAGCTAAGTCCACTTTGCTGAAGTGTCTCCCTCCAGAAAGGTTTGCAAAAATACCCTCTATCCTGTGCAAAAAGAATTGATGGCAACCTTAAAATCATCAAAAATCCTGACAGAGCCATTCATCTTAGCTACTGGGACCTTTGGCATTGCCCATGGGCTCCACTCAACCTTGAAAAGAACTCCGTCAGCCTCCATGCGATCTAGCTCACAGACCACTTTATCACGGTTGGTGTAAGGAACAGATGGGCTTTGTAAAACACAGGTGTGGCATTTTCATTTAACACCATTTTATCCTTGACATATTTGAGTTTTCCAATGCCATCCCTGAACACTGTCGTGGCATTGTCCAGTGCCTTTCTTAATTAACTTTCAGTTGATGCTATTGCAGGGACGTAGCATTCAAATGCAGGATGGGTCTCCAATCTTGTTGTAGTTGTTTCAGCCAATCACAACTCTAGAATGCCGGCCCTCCTGCTTTTACCACATACAAGCCCTATGTGGCTTGTTGGTCGTTGTAATTCACTGTTAGGGATGTTATTTCCACAGGAATCATCTTTCCTCCAGTATAAGTTCTCGTTGGATATTTATAGACTTCAGGTCAGTATCTTTGAAATGCCATTCAAACTTATGTTCTGGAATGACTGAAGTAGCTGAGCCAGTGTCCAATTCAATGTCAACTAATTTGCCATTCACTTCTGGTACAAGCCATATTGCTCGTCTCCAGTTTGTTTTCATATTGTGAATCTCAAGGCTACTCTGTCCTGTGCCACTCTCGTTATTAACAGATTTTTCAACAACGGAGTTCTGCCTCTAGAGGCACTGCTTGCTTTCCATGCAGTTCATCTTGTATAAACATCACTTCCTGCTTACAAGCTGTTCTTTTCACATCATTTCCTGCATGGATTTCGACTTGACGCACACACGGTGGAAAGACATCTATCTCCATCTCCTCTATTTGCCATTGAAACCAGCAATATCTCTGAGACTTGAGCTTATTATTATTGGTAAAGGTTCAGTAGATGAACTTTGAAGGAAATAATATGTTTACTGTTCATTGCTTTAAACTATCATTGTGCTACGAGTTCACTCTCGTCCATGGCATAGTTATAGAATGCTACGTGTGTATAGGGGTGTATGGGGTGGTTGGGTCCTGACTAAATATCAGGAAATGCCAATAGTGATTATATGGCTTCTCCCACTCGAGACAACTCTGGCTTCACGTAGGGCTTAGGTCCGGGTGCACCCTGTCTCACTGAAGGAGCTCTGTCTATGGCGAGTGTTTGGTGCCAGAAAAATAACCAGATCAATGGTGGTGGTGTCACCTAAAGTCACTGAAGTCTCCGGCAGCAGGGAGATGGATTCCAAGCTTTGGTGGAGGATTGCCTTTGGGTGAGGTCTAGTGTATGATTCCCAATTGGGAACACTAGTAGAGGTCAAATGCTCTAGTTAGATGAGCACTGCGGCAACAGAAACCATTGGCAAACCACCGTTGAAATTTCTGCCTTGTCAATCATGGAAAGAAACAAAAGAAGGAAACCAGACAACAGCGTGAATGGGGTTGATTCTAATCAACAGAACAACACCTCGCTCGGTAGGGGTAGTCATGTGCTGCAGGTGACACCAGACTGTCATCCAGAGACTGTAAGCAATAGGGAAAGGCTAACGGTAACAACATGGAACATCCGTACACTTTACCAGAAAGGGAAGATGGACAACACATTAAATGAAATGAAGAGGTTGGAAGTTGGTATCTTTGGCCTGTCAGAAATTAGATGGACCGACAGTGGAAAATTCACTAAGAATAGTTCTCTGATAATGTATTCTGGAGGTCAACAGCACATGTATGGAGTTGGAATTATTTTAAACAAACAAGTATCAAAATGTCTTATGGGATATTGGGCGATATCCGATCGGTTGATTTTAGTTAAATTAAGGGGTAAACCTTTTAACATTAGCATAATCCAAGCCTAAGCACCAACAAATGATGTGGATGAAGAAGATATCAACAAGTTTTATGAAGATCTCGATAGTACTTATAAGCAATGTAAACCTCAGGACATAAAATTAGTTATGGGAGATTTTGACGCCAAAGTTGGACAGGAAAGGGTTGATAACATCATAAGACCCTTTGGATTATGGGAGAAAAATGAAAATGGAGAAAGGTTTACTGATTGGTGTGTCAGAAACAACCAAGTGATCACCAATACTTGGCATAGAAACCATCCATGTAGATTGTGTACATGAATTAGCCCTGGAGATAGAAGAAGGAATCAAATACAAAGTAGGTTTAATGACCATTAATGAACGCTTTAGAAATAATATCACAAATTCTAAAGCCTACCCAGGAGCAGACTGTGGTTCAGATCACCATCCAGTAATAGCTACCATCAAAACACAATTAAAGAAACTGAAACGTGGAAGAAAGAGAAGGAAGTATATGTTGGGAGAACTTAAAAATGATAGCATACTTAAGCAACAATTCAAAACAGCTGTAGAAGAACACCTCAATGAAAATGTAACAACATCTATTTGGGACAGATTTAAATATGCTATACAGCAATCAGTTGAGGAGATAATCCCAGTACAAGAAATCCAACACACCAACAAGGGGTGGATAACCAAAGAAATTCTAGATCTGATGGAACAAAGAAGGATAGTGAAGAATAATGTACAATACAGAGAGCTCAACAGGCAGATCAGACAATTGTGCAATATTGCACAGGAAGAATGGCTGAATCAAAGATGCAATGAAGTAGAGGCCATATTAACAACAGCAAAGAAATGCACAAGAAAATTAAGGAAATTACTGGAATTAAGAAAACCTCCTCTACAGGATGCATATGATCAGCAGACGGATCCATACTAACAGATCCAGATAAAGTATGTGAGAGGTGGATTCAGTATATGGAGCAGCTGTTTGAGGATAATAGAGGGGAACCCGCAGATATTAAACCCCCTAATTCTGACTCACCTATTACCAAAGAAGAAATAACTAAAGCTATGAAAAGCATGAAACGTGGTAAAACCACTGGACCTGATGAAACTTCAGTGGAAATGATACAAGCCCGAGAAGATCTGGGCATAGATATTCTTTTTGAACTGTTTAATGGCATATATGAGTCTGGTGTATTGCCTGACGATCTCTTGAAATCAGTGTTTATAACTCTGCCAAAAATTCCTGGAACTATTGACTGTGAGAATTATAGAACAATCAGTCTTATGAGTCACATAATAAAGATTTTGTTGAGAATTGTGCTGAGTCGAATTAAAAACAAGGCCAGAAACTTCTGAACTGCAATATGGGTTTATTGAGGATAGAGGAACTAGGAATGCAATTTTCATACTACAAATGCTTTCAGAAAGGGCAATTGAATATCAAAATCTAATGTCTTTTTTGTTTTATTGATTTCACTAAAGCATTCAACAAAGTACAACATGAAAAGATATTTCAAATTCTCGCTAAACTAAACATTGATGGAAGGGACCAACAACTGCTTCAGAATTTATATTGGAACCAAACGGCGGCGGTAAAAATTGATGATAATATAAGTAGTTGGACTAAAATTCAAAGAGGAGTTAGACAGGGATGCGTTGCCTCACTGGAATTATTTAATATCTATAGTGAAATAATTCTCAGAGAAATAGAAGGCCTAGATGGGATAAAAATTGGAGGTGTTAACAGCAACAATATAAGATATGCAGACGATACCACTCTAAAAGCAAGTGCTGCAGAAGATCCACAAATCCTCCTAGACAAAGTAGTACAAACAAGTGCAGATTTTGGTCTAACCATCAACTGTAAAAAAACAAACGTATGGTCGTATCAAAACAGCAGGATACTCCCAAATGCCAATTGTACATCAGTAACCAAGAAATTGAACAAAAGACCATCTTTAATTACGTTAGTAGCTTTATATCACAAGATGCTAGAAAGTAGAAATTGCCAAAACCAACTTCCAAAAAATGAAACCCATTTTTACCAACAGACACATTTCCATGACAACAAGGCTTAGGCTACTAAAATGTTACATCTGGTCAATCTTGCTGTATGCTTCCGAAACATGGACTATAACACCAGAACTCCAAAGAAACTTAGAAGCAACAGAAATGTGGTTTCTTAGAAGAATGCTGAAAATATCATATTTGATGATGGTTGTCTCTTGGGGTCCGAGGAAGACCTTGTGCAGTCATCTGTGGATCCGTATGTGGCTTTGGAGGCCGAAGGCTGAAGCACACATGCGGTTGCAGGTTGGACATGGAATGGCTGTTGTTAGAACAGGTGCACACACAGCTTTGTAGCGTCGGTCTCGTGCTGCTGCAAGGCACTGATTTCGGTCATCCTGAGGAGACTGAGGTCCTTTAACATCTGCTGGATGATGCTGAAGATGTTCTACGAGTCTGTGGTGGCCAGTGCTATCATGTTTGCTGTTGTGTGCTGGGGCAGCAGGCTGAGGGTGGCAGACACCAACAGAATCAACAAACTCATTCGTAAGGCCAGTGATATTGTGGGGATGGAATTGGACTCTCTGACGGTGGTGTCTGAAAAGAGGATGCTGTCTAAGTTGCATGCCATCTTGGACAATGTCTCCCATCCACTACATAATGTACTGGTTGGGCACAGGAGTACATTCAGCCAGAGACTCATTCCACCGAGATGCAACACAGAGCGTCATTGGAAGTCATTCCTGCCTGTGGCCATCAAACTTTACAATCCTCCCTTGGAGGGTCAGACACCCTGAGCCAATAGGCTGGTCCTGGACTTATTTCATAATTTACTGGCATAATTTACATATTACTATTTAACTATTTATTACTATTTTCTATTACTATTTATTATTTCTATGACTATTACTGTTTACTATTAGTAATATTACTATTACTATTTCTATTACTATTTATTATTTATGGTGCCACTGTAACAAAAACCAATTTCCCCCAGGATCAATGAAGTTTGACTACTACTACTACTACTCCTCAAAGTCAGATGCAGCTTTTCTGGTCAGGGCGCGCCATGCAGCCCTGTCGGCTGCGGACTCCTCAAGTTGTTGAGGCTGGGGGACTGCTTATTTGATCTGCGATTTCAGATTGTCTTTGAATCTTTTTTTGGAGCAGCCCTGATTGCGACTGCCGGGCTGAAGCACACCGTAGAGCAGCTGCCTGGGGATTCTTGTTTCACCCATGCAGATTACATGGCCAGTCCAGTGTAGCTGGGCTTGGAGGATCCTTGCCTCAATGCTTGTGCTGTTGGCTCTGTCAAGGACTTCCTGGTTGGTGATTCGGACCTGCCATCGAATCCTCATGATCGACCGCAGAGAGCGCATGTGAACCTACTCAAGCTGTTTGATGTGGCTGCGGTACAGGGTCCAGGTTTCGCAGCCGTACAGGAGAGAGGTGAGGACCACAGCCTTGTACACCTTGAGCTTGGTTCAAACTGAATGTCCTCGTGCTCCAGAACTTTGACACGGAGTTTCCCGAGTGCCTGGCTGGCTTTCTGGATCCTTGCTATGATCTAGTTGTCAAGGGATCTGTCACTGGAGATGGTGCTTCTGAGATACTTGAAGCTCTCCACATTCTTCTGGACAGTGCCGTCGATGGTGATGCATGGCTGAGGAGAGTAACTGTTTGGTGCAGGTTGTGGGAGAACTTCTGTCTTATCGAGGCTGATTGTCAGGCAGAACAGCTTTGAGGCTGTGGAGAACTTGTCGACAATTGAATGCAGGTGGCTCTCCTGATGGGCCATGAGGGCACAGTCATCAGCAAACAGGGCTTCAGTGATGAGCCTCCACAACATTTTGGTCTTTGCAGCAAGGCGTCTCAGGTCAAACATCGATCCGTCTAGGCGATATCTTATGTAAATACCCAGATCTAGGTCCTTAACAGCATGCTTTAGCATTTGGGTGAAGAAGAGGTTGAAGAGCACTGGTGCTAGAACGTACCTTTGCTTCACGCCATTTGAGATGTTGAAAGTCTCAGATAGGGAACCATCTGAGAACACTTCTCCTCTCATGCCATCGTGGAGCAGGCGGATGAGTGTAGTGAATTTCTGCGGGCAGCCAGCTTTCTAAGGATGATCCACAGTGCGTTTCTGTTGACCGTGTCAAACGCCTTCGTCAGATCAATGAAGACAGAGTATAATGTCATGTTCTGTTCCAGGCACTTCTCCTGTATCTGTCTCACTGCAAAGGTCATGTCGACAGTGCTGCGTTCGGGACGAAAGCTGCATTGCGACTTTCATATCATATAGAGATAGGGTAACTAATGAGACAGTACTCCAACGTGCCCATACGAAAAGATCTTTAATGAGAACATTAAATGAGAGGAATCTTAAATTCCTGGGCCATGTCATCAGAAAGGGAGAAATAGAAAGCCTAACATTACAAGGCCGTATGCCTGGGAAACGCGGAAGAGGAAGGTAAAGAAAAAAAATATATGGACACTGTGAAAGAACTAACAGATCTAAGTGTGCGAGATATCATTGATGCTGCGTGGGATCATTCAAAGTGGAAAGCTATGATCGCCCAAGCGTGTAACGCGCAAGGAACATGAGGAAGATGTCATGTGTATATTAACCAGTCCCTATATACTTCCATCCCCCATCAGGAAGGTCTCAAAGCTCTACGCTTCTTTTTGGATTCCAGACCTAATCAGTTCCCCTCTACCACCACTCTGCTCCGTCTAGCAGAATTAGTCCTTACTCTTAATAATTTCTCCTTTTGCTCCTCCCATTTCCTCCAAACTAAAGGTGTAGCTATGGGCACCCGTATGGGTCCTAGCTATGCCTGCCTTTTTGTTGGGTTTGTGGAACAATCTATGTTCCGTGCCTATTCTGGTATCTGTCCCCCACTTTTCCTTCGCTACATCGACGACTGCATTGGCGCTGCTTCCTGCACGCATGCAGAACTCGTTGACTTTATTAACTTTGCCTCCAACTTTCACCCTGCCCTCAAGTTTACCTGGTCCATTTCTGACACCTCCCTCCCCTTTCTAGATCTTTCTGTCTCTGTCTCTGGAGACAGCTTATCCACTGATGTCTACTATAAGCCTACTGACTCTCACAACTATCTGGACTATTCCTCTTCTCACCCTGTCTCTTGCAAAAACGCCATCCCCTTCTCGCAATTCCTCCGACTCCGCCGCATCTGCTCTCAGGATGAGGCTTTTCATTTTAGGACGAGGGAGATGTCTTCATTTTTTAAAGAAAGGGGCTTCCCTTCCTCCACTATCAACTCTGCTCTTAAACGCATCTCCCCCATTTCACGTACATCTGCTCTCACTCCATCCTCCCACCACCCCATTAGGAATAGGGTTCCCCTGGTCCTCACCTACCACCCCACCAGCCTCCGGGTCCAACATATTATTCTCCATAACTTCCGCCACCTCCAACGGGATCCCACCACTAAGCATATCTTTCCCTCCCCCCCTCTCTCTGCATTCCGCAGGGATCGCTCCCTACACAACTCCCTTGTCCATTCGTCCCCCCCATCCCTCCCCACTGATCTCCCTCCTGGCACTTATCCGTGTAAGCGGAACAAGTGCTACACATGCCCTTACACTTCCTCCCTTACCACCATTCAGGGCCCCAAACAGTCCTTCCAGGTGAGGCATCACTTCACCTGTGAGTCGACTGGGGTGATATACTGCGTCCGGTGCTCCCGATGTGGCCTTTTATATATTGGTGAGACCCGACGCAGACTGGGAGACCGCTTTGCTGAACATCTACGCTCTGTCCGCCAGAGAAAGCAGGATCTCCCAGTGGCCACACATTTTAATTCCACATCCCATTCCCATTCTGACATGTCTATCCACGGCCTCCTCTACTGTAAAGATGAAGCCACACTCAGGTTGGAGGAACAACACCTTATATTCCGTATGGGTAGCCTCCAACCTGATGGCATGAACATTGACTTCTCTAACTTCCGCTAGGCCCCACCTCCCCCTCGTACCCCATCTGTTACTCTTTTTAATGCACACATTCTTTCTCTCACTCTCCTTTTTCTCCCTCTGTCCCTCTGAATATACCTCTTGCCCATCCTCTGGGTCAACCCCCCCCCGTCTTTCTTCCCGGACCTCCTGTCCCATGATCCTCTCGTATCCCTTTCTGCCTATCACCTGTCCAGCTCTCGGCTCCATCCCTCCCCCTCCTGTCTTCTCCTATCATTTTGCATCTCCCCCTCCCCCTCCAGCTTTCAAATCCCTTACTCACTCTTCCTTCAGTTAGTCCTGACGAAGGGTCTCGGCCTGAAACGTCGACTGCGCTTCTTCCTATAGATGCTGCCTGGCCTGCTGCGTTCACCAGCAACTTTGATGTATGTTGCATGTGTATATTACCTTGTTTAATGCTGATTGCGAGAATAAATCGATAATATTAGTATTTTCTGTTTTAAATTTAACATGTGTTTTACTTAACTTTCTGTAGTTTCACCAAGTTTTCTCATTAAAAACCCTGAAGAAAACTTCTGACTCAGGTGATGTTTGAGAAGGTGTTTAACTCCCTGCCTAGGTTTGTACACAACGCACTGCAAGTGTAGAAGAAACAGCACGCAGATTAGCGCTTTTTTTGGAACTACAACTTAACTTTTTACTTTTTTCTCTTCCCTGTGCAGTCCACTTATTTTTGTGTGCCCGACATGTTCTATGTAAGCATCCTACTGTGTTGCATCTTCTGCAAGTTTCACCTTAAGCCTTCAATGGTCTGGTTTATGTGAGCCCCTGCCACAATTGTACTCAATTTGCTTGGCCAGGAAGGTTTCTGTTTAGACATTGCAATTTTATTCATGGTCACTTTCTTCCTGACTGCAACTCAGTTGCATCTCTGGCTGCGGATTCCATTGATACAGCAACTTCAACTGCTCCTTTAACTGGGAGTTTTGTTTTGGTTAGGAACCTTTTTCTAATGCTTATTGTAAGATCACACAAACTAAACGATGTCTCATTGTATCATTAAGACCATCACTGAACTGACAATGCTCAAACAATCTCTTCAATACAGCCATATAAGCTGAAATGGACTCTCGTTCCTTATGATTCCTCTTTTGAAACCTAAACGTTCTGCAATCAATAATAATGGCTTCAGTTCTAAATGTTCCTGCATCATATTCACTGCTCATTCTGGCTGGTACAGTTGAGGCAAACTGTATGCTTTCCCACCTATTACACTCAGTGACACTGGCACCTGCTTCTCACTGGCTATTTCACTTACTTCAAAATACTGCTCAATTTATTCAGTGTACATCATTCAGTTATTTGTTGTGCAATCGAATGCATCTATCTTTCTGATATAGCCAGCCATTTCTGCTTATTTATTTATTATTATTATCACCTGGTATTCACCATTTATGAATCCATGTATGTCATATGTTTTCTGCCTTTTTAAGAAAAAACTCAACCGTCTTTCTCTCCTTCTAAATAAACACGTGTAGTCGTATCAGGTTCATTACTACTGTAATGATTTGTAACTCCAGAAACTAACCGAAAGAAGAACACAGGAGCCAGTTCCTACTTTGTTTTACTTTAGTGAGGCGCGCACATATGATGTGGTGACATAATGATGTACACCATTCACGTACTTTACATACAACCCGCAATTAATTATGCGAACAAATGGTGCTCAATAAAAAAATACCTTCACAGCATCACTGATATATTAAATATATAACAGCATTCAGCAGGTCAGATAGTGTCTGTGGGGCGCATTTTAAGTGGCAGAGGGTATGAGGTAGGAGGTAGGTGGGAGGGAGGGAGGTGAGCACGCCTGTGATAGAGAGCTGGCAAAGTGTATAGGTGGTGACAGAAAAGAGGAAAGAAACTGGTGAGACAGAAGGGGACAATCATTTCAGTGGAGAGGAGAAAAAGCCGGTTATCTGGAATTACTAAATTCAGTATCAGTGCCTGAGGGTTTTCATGTCCTTAACCAAGAGAGGTGGAGCTCCTCTAACCTGCATTCGGCACCATTGGAACAACACAAGAGACGGAAGTCAAGATGGAGAATTAAAGAAGTAAGATACTAATAGCTCGGAGTCAATTTTGTGGACTGAATGGAGGTGTTCTGCACAGCGGCCGTAGTTGAGTTCTTCAGTGCCAAGGAGGCCACATTGTGCACATTGAATGTAGCACAGTAGACTGGAAGTGGTGCTTGAAATCTAACACACTGGCAAATTGCTTGTGTTGTTAATCCAGCGATGCTGACAGTAACCAGTCCGGTCGTGATCCTTTGCTATTATACAAAATTGCAGCATCATGCATCAGCCACAGCTCTCCCACCTCCAGGTCAGAAGGTCATGGGTCCAGATCCCAATTCAGTTGTAGCAGACAAGGACACAAGGTCACAAATGAAGAGTAGCACCATGCCCATTCCAGTAGATGAGGGGTTCCCAGCCTGGGTCACACAGACCCCTCAGTTAATGGTAAGGGTTCATGGCATTAAAAAAAGCATTGGGAACCTCTGTGTAGATGCAAGAGTTGTAATTAAACTATTTTAAAATGAGTCCTCCACATTACAAAAGTGGGCTACATTTCAAAAGTCAGTCATTGGCTGTGAAGTGTTTTGGGACTGATTCTTCCCCAGTGTGACCATTTCATGCAGGAGTGAAGGAAATCTCCTGCCTCTGCATCTGAGTGGCTGTTCATGCAACTTACCCAAAGCTGTCTGTTCACCAGACTCTCTCATACTGGCTAGCCTGACACACACGATTCTCCCGCCATCCCCATCATGGTTAACCAGGTCAACTAGATGGTGACCAAGTTAAAGGAAATAGGATGGGACCACAAGTCAGCTGCTGAATGAATGTCAACAGGTGCACGAGAAGCAAACAGATCACACACGATAGGCAGCCAAGTGCTGCCCAGCAGGTCTAAACCAGAAGGTGGGCAGCACTGGTGAATGACTACAGTAGCTCTTGACATCCCAACCAAGAACAGGTATAGCTTAAAGCAACTTCAGTGTGCAACTCCTAAAGCAAGAATCCTTTCCATGGCAGCACCATCCTGCCTGTGGGCTCAGGAGTAACAGTCTGACCCACACAGCGTGACCTGGCAGTGCACAACATCAGTGTCAGTGGCAGTCCCTTGCCCACCCCTCATCTGCAGACAGCCAGAACAAGGTAACCGCTTGCTTTGCTCAGCTGTCGCGTACAAGTTGGCTGCCGCGTTCGCCCACGTTACTGTAGTGATCAGATAAACACACAGCTAATTCCCGGTTATCTTGGCAAACTAAAACAAAATGTCGGACAGGTTTGGTAGACAGCAACCGCGCCACAAAGCCTCCAGATGGAGAAGGACAAGACAACGTGGTTATCACTTCTCCGCAGTCGAACAAGCAGGAGGGTATTTGAAATTGGCTCAGGACCTTGACAAGCAAACAGTCTGCTGTTCCCTATACAAGCTCTGCCTTCCTGATGTACTGTAAGGTGCTCATGTTCTTTGGCAGAGTTTTCAACTAAAACCGACAGTGTGCAGAAGCAGGGGTGAGGACCAAACAGACTGAATAAACAGTCAACAAGCTCTGCACAAATACTACACAATCCCACAACCAGCGGATCAAATCAAACTTCTGAAGATCCATCTGACTCTCTCTTATGACAGTTCGCACCCTCTCCCAGTGACTATGTGGCTTTCCTCCACGTGCCCTGGTTTCCTCCCACATCCCAAAGGCATCCGGGTTAGAGGGTTAATTGGCTGAGAGGTAGAATCTGGTTTGGTGGTGGGGTAGGGTGGGGGGGGGGGAAGAGTTGAGAATGTGGGAATAAAAATCCAACTTTCAAATCCCTTACTCACTCTTCCTTCAGTTAGTCCTGACGAAGGGTCTCGGCCTGAAACGTCGACTGCACCTCTTCCTACAGATGCTGCCTGGCCTGCTGCGTTCACCAGCAACTTTGATGTGTGTTGCTTGAATTTCCAGCATCTGCAGAATTCCTGTTGTTTGGGATTAGTGTAGGATTGGTGTTAAAGGGTGCTTGAAGGTTAGTAAAAACTTGATGGGCCAAGAGGCTTGTTTCAAACACAGAAGAACGTGACAGTGCAGGGAACCCTTACTATTTCTATTGAAAGGGCAGCTCCACTCATATTCACACAATAAGTGAAATAACACAACATCATCCATCACACATTCCCATTACATTCTAAATTCAGTGATTATGCAGTGACCTCACATCTAGTGCAGTCACATCAGTGAAAGACACAGAACCAGAGATCACATTCAGCCAGGATCAGAAGGGTGAGCTTTCTGGTTTCCCACAGGCGGACACCTCAGACAGATTCAATACAGTCACAACTGGACCTGGGCCCAGAAAAGAAAGCTGCCCCTCTGCGAAGCGGCGTAGACAGGAGCCCGTGGGGGAAGATGAATCAATGCAGAACCCCACTTAGCACAGGGTGGATGCAGCTGCGTGAGAGCTGAGCTGGGATTGCCTTGGCGCTGGGAGGAAAAGTCGAACTTGCAGCACTAATATCAATTATCTTAATGACAACTAGAGAAAAAATATCCATCACCTCGAACCAGCTCTGCTTCCAGCTGAGCACACTCACTCAAAAAATCAAAACAAATTCTGTCTCACCCTCTTATTTGGAATCTGACTTATTACTGCAAACTTTGACGACGCAAGCTAGCTAAAATACTGGTACACAATAAAACTGAAGCTGAAGATTATTACAGAGATACGCAAGAGTTGCAAATGAACCATCAGGTTCCTTTGAAACAATGTGGGTCCCTTTTCCAATGTCTAGTATAATCTGTCCAAGTACTGCTCACTGCTCCAGACAACTTAATGGTTTTAGACCGCATTTATCACGATTCCCTTTCAGTCTACCTGCATACGTCCACGTGACACTCAGTCCATACATCCCACTCCTGCCCAGACCACACCTTTGCAGAGTTGACCCTTTCAGTTGACAACTTCTCGCCAGCTCCATGGTTCCCTACTTGAAGCTCTCTCTCCTCTGCATTCCAGAAGGGAGGGGTGTGCACTGAAGTGCAAGGCAAGACCAAAGACTGGACAAAGCAAGAACCCGCTGTAGGACTGCCTCAAAAGACAAATTATTAAATAGGTAAGGACTGGGTGAGGGGCGGGTATCAAACTGTCGTAAATCCATTCAAAATCGTCGGAAAGCCTAAACAGAAACAACAGAAAACCAATTAAACTGTCTCCCTGTTTCACCCCCATGAATCCACAGGACATGGAATCTTCCCAGGGGTCACCAATTGGGGTCAGGCTCCGCGCATTCATTAGGAATGTAGCGTGTGTGTATTTGAAGGTGTCGACTGCCAAAATAGTCATCCATTTATAAAATGTCAGCTTGTGAACTTGGAGGCCTCTGCTGATTGGTTGGGAGTGACCTAATGGTTTATAAATACAATCTCATTTCCCCATCCCCCACCCAAACAAATATTGTACCCATCTCAGTTTCTGCAAATAGATAACAAACAGCAGCCTGCATGGCCTTGGCATTCTCCTCACATGGTCGCTATATCCTTTCACTCAACATAATCACAGCCTCAAATATTTTGGCGGCTGCGGTGATACAGCCGGCAGTGCCTGTGCCTCACAACTCCATAGACCTGGCTCCGATCTGACCTCCGCTGCTGTCAGTGTAGAGTTCGCAAGTGCTCTCTGTGATTGGGTGGTTACTACTACCATTCACTCCAGTTGCCTTCCACATCTCAAAATGGCCACTAATTGACCTGGTTGAAATCATGGGGGGAAGTGGACAGGGCTGAGGGGAGAGTAGAGTAGGCTGGGCCAGCATGGAGTTAGGGGGCTGAAGGACCTCTATTCCCTGCAGTATCTCTTCATGATTCTATTTTAGCAGAGATTGAGCATTTTGGCAACTAGTAAATTGATTTATTATGGTCACATACTGAGATACAGTGAAAAACTTTGTTCCACTTGCTGTTTGGACAAATCATTCCAAACACAAGTACCTTGAGGCAGTACAAAGGGAAAAACAGTAACAGAATGCCGAGTAGTATTACAGTTACAGAGAAAGTGCATTAAGGTAGGCAGATACAACGATGCGATATCCATGACATGGTGGATGGGGGGGGAGGGGTCAAGACTCAAGAGTTTGGTTCAGGAGTCAAGACTTCATTTTCATTACGCAAGAGCTCTGTTCAGGAGTCTTATAATAGCCGGATAGAAACTGTTCTTGAGCGTGGTGGTATGATTTTCCAAACTTTTGTACATTCCTCCCCATTGACGGAGGTGAAGTGAGAATGACTGAGGTGGGTGGGGTCTTTTATTATGTTGGTTGCTTTCCCAAAGCGCCGTAAATTGTGGACAAAAGGTTAGCTGAGGAGAGGCTGATTTTCATGATAGATTGGGCTCTGTTCACGACTCTTCACTCTTTTTTGCCGTCTTGAGCAGATCAGTTGCTACACAAAGCTTTGACAAATACATTCAGGATGATTTCTATGGTGCATCTGTAAAAGTTGATGAGGGTCATGGGGGACTTGCCAAATTTCCTTAGCCTTCTGCAGAATGTAAAGGCTTTTAACTGTGCCATCTCGTTGATCATTATTTACTTCTATTTTACTTTTCTTTAAAATCAGGTTATGAGCAATGTTACAAAGCGAGCATTTGTTTGCCCATCTCAAATTGTCCCTCAGTTTCTGGCCATTTGAGAGCATGTCAAGACCGTGGTCACAAATTATGTCGGTAAGGTTGGCAGATTTCCTCTCTAAAGGATAGTGGAGGTTATTGTTACCAAAGCTGGTTTCAAGTTCCAGGTTATCAGCTAAATTTTAAAACTTCAGCTGCCACGATGAGATTTCAACTGAAGTCCATGCCCCCACATTGGCAGTAACCAAAACTTAAAAAAATGCAAAAATCTGCAACAAACCTGTCTCTTACAAATGTCGACAGACAGTAATACAGACCACATTGACTGGTTGCATCACCACCAGATTTGGAGATTCCACCGTGCAAGATCGAAACAGACTGCAGAGGGCTAACTCCATCACTGGGACAACTCTCCCCACCACTGAGTACACCTTCAGGAAGCTATGCATCAAAAAAAGGTGCCATCCATCACTGAAGACCCTCAACATATGGGGCATACCCTCTTAACATCACAGCCATCAGGGAGGAAATACAGGACCCTGAGGACCCACACTCAATGTTTCAAGAAAAGCCTCTTCCCCTCAGTCATCAGATTTCTGAATGGTCAATGAACACACACACACACAAACTCGTTATTCATCTTTTGCAATATTTTGTTTTATAAATTATAGTAATTTTGTCTGCACTGTACTGCTGCCACAAAACAACACATCTCAGTGATAATAAACCTGATTCTGAAGATACTCAGTAGGTCAGTCAGTGTCCGTGGAAAGAGAATTTGAGTTAAACATTTCAATCTGAAAATCCTTGACCAGGACCTGAATTTCAACACGGGACATTAATTTTTGTTTCCTTCCATAGCTGCTGCCTCACCTGCTGAGTGTTTCCAGTCTTCTGTGAATTTATTAATTTAGATGAGCAATCTAGTCATTTAATCCCTACACCACCATCTGTCCATCAAAGACGCATGTGGGGCGGCTCAGGGGCACCGTGGTTAGCACAATACTTTACATTGCCAGCAACCTGGGTTCAGTTCTCACCGCAGACTGTAAAGAGTTTGTACGTTCTCCCCGTGACCGCGTGGGTTTCCTCTGGGTGCTCTGGTTTCCTCCCACAGTCCAAAGATGTACCACTTGGTAGGTTAATTGGTCATTGTAAATTGTCCTGTGGTTAGATTAGGATTAAATCAGGGAATTGCTAGGTGGCACGTCTTGAAGGGCCAGAAAGGTCTATTCCACGCTGTATCTTGATAAATAAATATATAAAATACTGGAGCATCTAGAAAGTAATGCCTCTGTGAAAGAAAACCTAGTCACTAATCGCAAGACCACTTGTATATGCACTGTGACCACAGGTGTACAAGCAAGATATCTGGACTATAGAACACACAGTTTAATCAAGAATGTGAGCCAGCAGTGAACAAGATATGAACCACAGGTTGAACACACTTCAATATAGTTGAAAATGTGCGTGAGACAGTGATAACAAATTGTCATATACAGTGGATTCCGGTGAACTGGGACACATGGGGGCCAGTACATTTTGGCCCAGTTAAGTGGCTGTCCCAATTAGCTAAAGATTCATGAAAATAGTTACAAAGATTAAGAAAAGTGAGTAACAAATTATGTATTTAAATGAAATGCAAAACAAATTAGAACACTATCAATATTACTACAGTGCTATAAAAACGTGCATTAGTTCCTAATAGTTATCAACAGAGGAATCCGGTGTATACAATGAACAAAATCAGTGCAGATAATGAACCGTCTTCATACAATGCTGTCAACGATTGCATCCTCCAAATCTTTGTTTTCATTGTAACATTCAAAATGATTGTCGATACTTTGAAATTCTTCATAGTTTCTAAATTGTTGAAGTAGTGAAATCATTTCAATTTCACTCCAAACGGTTTCTGGCATCTCCAAGCCCGAATGCTCGAAACCGGAGTGAGCAAAACAATTCTGAATTGTCTTCCTGCTTATTTCTCGCTATCAGTGACAAAAATCACAGTTTTTTTGAACAGAAACACATGCAACTGACACTATTTAAAAACTTTTCGCTTTAAGTATGGTGTAACGTCAAACACAAGTGCGTGGACTGATGCTAGTTAGATCCCGTTTGTCAAGTCTCCCGCCCCAATTAAGCGGCATAGTGTCCCAAATAAACAAATGGAATCCGGCAGTTTTCTTGATTTGTTTTTGTTCTTTAAGAGTTGTCCCAAATAAGCGGCTGCACCGATTGACTGATGGCCCAATTATCCAGGATGTAGTGTATATTTAATTATCATAACCCTGTCTCTGGTACAAACACTTGGGCATCTCAGGGTCAGGACTGTGCCTGTTCGACAAAGGATAAAAGCACAGGATGTATTAATAGTATTCCCTTTGTGAACTGAAATAGATAGCCACATTGTCAGCACATTTTTGTGAAGATGCACCTAAGAAACATTTAGCAAAATGAAATTGGATGCAAAGTGATAATCTTAGCTTTATTTTTGCATAAACCAAGACGACAAGGAATTAAGACTGCTTAATAGCAGGTTTTTTTTAGTGTTATGTGATTGAAAATAAATTTAATCCACAGTACATTTCTGATTCCACCTTCCTTAGTATGTAACGAAATCACTTGAAGGGTTCCAGGCATCAGCACAGAGGCCAGTTATGTGTGAAGATTTACCCAATAAAAAGGTCGACTTTGAGGAGGATTTTAAATTACACGCTTGCCAACAGAATGACTGAAAGGTAATTTCTGTGTGAAATTAAATATGCTGTTTTCACTTTTCACCGATGTGCGATATGAAATATCTCACAGGCCAAACTGGGCTCTCTTACTAAATTCTCGACAATCAGCAAGGCTTCCGCAAACAGCCTCTCCTGAGAATAATCCCCTCTCAGAAGAAATAGTATCCCTGTAAAATAAAAAAAACTTTAAATTTCCTATACTCTCCGCACACAGACAGCTTGACTTTGGTAGAGGAAATGAAGTAGAGAAACTAAGTGCGCAACAGGTGTCGAGGACTACAAACATTTGCCTTAATTGGCTTCAAAAGCATTAATGTTCTTGAGTAGATGATCCAGTGCCTCTCACGTCCAACCTACACGTCCCCATTGGGATAGGTGGAAATGGACAAGGCTGGTCACAGGGCTCTGGTGAGACTGTGTCGGCCAACCCCCCGTACAGTGGATACAATCGATTGCAGAAGCATTGATGATCTCCAACCATACCATCCACTTCAGAGGATAGTATGGGAGGCCATCAATGGACTAAGCTCCACCAGGAGCTGAGGGACCAAGTGAGTAAGTAAGTAAAATGATCTAGTAGGAGATGAGGTTTAGCAGTTATGTTTCTGCTGAATTTTATGACCTACTTTGCTGAAGTTCGAGTCTGTTCTGAGTACAGTACCGATGGAAGGCACCCAACAAGACAAGTGGCAGAGCCATGGTGCAAATTGTCTATGTGTTTACTAGTAGTGAGCAGCTGACATCAGCTGTGGCCCTCAGAGTTGGGACACGGCAAGATTAAGTCCACTGGGGCAGAGACAGAGACGAAGGGTCAATCTCCATTCACCCGGCAAGCTTCCGTAAATTTCTCCTGCACCAACCTCACAGCCAACAGAGAAACAACATTGTTCTTTCACGCTCTATGGTGGCCGGCTAGAAATGCAGAGAAAATTAAAATCTTTTCTTTTCAAGGTCTTGCCGTTACTGTGCAAATTTCATAAGACCAAAGCTTGACCGACCCTGTAAGATTTGCCGCGTCTCTTGAACCTGCATCAATTCCTAACCAAGCCTGTCCCGGATTTCCACATGTTAACACATCGATTCCAGTATAAACCTTCCCAAGCACCAACCCTTACTTCTTTAATTTTTTTTTCTGAACTGCTTGGACAAACAGAGAAGATGATTGTGGAGGGTGTGGAGATTGGCCACTCCATTGAAAGAGGCGGACAGCTACGACTTGTGGGCCATGACGGGCTGTAGGAGGGAGAGCAACACCACGACAAACTGCTCCGAAACATCCAGACGTCAACACCCCTCAATGTGCTGACTTAGCAACCGACTTTGCCAAACACAAATGGATGTCTAGACAGACGAAGGTTTTCTCAGTATGTTTTATGCCAATTGTAGGTGACTTTTCAACAAAAAAAAGAGTAAACATTTGAGGCCATATCTTGGTGTATTATGTAGGGGTGTGGGCGTGAATAACTGAAGTCTTTCAGCTGAAGCAGGTTTCACCATAACCCCATCTACTTATCCTTGGCTCGTACGTTGTTTTTCCTCAGCGACAAGCCAAGCCACGCAACTGACCAGGTTGGGCACTGATTTTCAGCGGCCCAGCTGGTAAAACACAAGAGGAAGACCTGCCCTCCTTTGGCTCAGCCAGGGAGAAGTCACAGGGAGATTCACCAAAAGAATTCAGGTCCATCTCAAAAGACAGGATCACCAGAAAGACATAGGATCTTTGAGGGTTTATCACCAATAATCTCTTGTAGACTGGAATGGTGCTTCCAAGGCAGGTTTTGCAAAGCAGGGAAAGTTATGATGGGCCTTCACATTCAGTTCATTGTCCTGTCTGTCTCAAGCAGGCACAGGATGCCTACTGGGGGTAAAGCCCCACAGGCGGAACTATCCATGTCATCATGTGGTTTTAACCACTTCCTTCCACCCTCTTCAACCTTTCATCTAACACTCACAACTGTATGACAACAGTTATTGGCTCCTTTTGTACTTCTTCTACCAAATGGTAAATAGTCAGAGTCATATGGCACGGAAACCCTTCCACGATGGACAATTTGTCTACCTGAGCTCGTCTCATTTGCTGCATTAGGCCGACACCCCTCTAAACTTTTCCATGTAACTGTTCAAGCGTCTTTTAAATATAACTGTACCCATCAAGCACATCTGATCGCCAGTTGATACTCAAATCAATTTTCATTTCCAAACTAAAACACAACGTGAACCACCTTCAACCACTATAGACCCTACAGTGTTTTTCTGAGATGAACAGCTCACAGTCTGGAGTCCTGTTCCTAATAGGCATCCCCCTCGACAGAGGAATCTATCAAAGCAGAGAAAAGCTGTGCAACCTTGTGCACCATCTAATTCAAGGCCAAAGCAGAAATGAGCCTACTACACGTTGGCACCAGTAAAACCACATACCTTGTTGAATTAATCGGGGTATCAAAAGCAAGCCAGCACAGGTTTAAGGAGGAAGGAAGGAGATTTAAAGGCGCTCTGTGGGACATTATAAGCAGAGTGAATGATATCTGGACTGTGCTGCCAGAGGTGATGGTGCAATAGGAAACATTTAAGAGGTAGACACAATTAAGAAAGGCATAAAAGGATTTGGACCTGGAATGGGCTAGGCTGTCATCATGTGGTGGGACAAAGACCCATTCCTGTACTTCTCAACTCATGAGTACATTTCCAGCATCTCCTTCCCCTCTTCCATCAGCCACTTTAATGTCCTTTCTCCAAACTGATTTTTCTACTCAAATAAGAATCAACTTCAAAACACATTTTGAAAATAACTTACATTTTCAAGCACCCCATTTTTGTTTTTGATACAATTTTTACATTATTTATGTTTCTAATTTATAGATTTTTCTATCTTTGCACTATACTGCTGATGCAAAACAAATGTCACCTCAATGGTCAGTGATAATTAATGTAATTTTACTCTATTCTGCTGTTCAATCAGCAGTAACACACGATATTGTGAACAAACTCTTTGGTTGTAGCCTGTTGCCTGGATCTTGGTTGGGAGGCCGTCAAGTTCATTATAACCACTAGCAGCTGCCTTCCATTTATGGGAGTGACCTTCACTGACATCCAGGCAGTTTGACCCAATGAGGTCTCAGGAAATCTCTTCATAGGCCAAAATTATGCCAGAGACAGAGGAAAATCATTGCTGTTTTTGAAGGATAATCATCTCCGTCCCAGCACATTACTGTATGAGTTTTTCATGAGTGTCTGGTATCTTCATTTGTTTCTATTGGACCCTCTAGTCCAATATAGAGTCAGAGGTAGGGGCAACCATGGTGGCAGCCAAAGACCCAGTTGCAAGTCCATCACCTCAAATAATAATGCAGTAGCAAGACCAGGAAGGCATCCAAACATGGGATCCAAAGAAGTAATTATTTCACGTGACCACACAGCCGAACCACAGTAGAGAAAGTGGAACCATTTTTGCTCATCGTTCACCAAGAACCAGACTGTCAACACAAGCACTTTTTTTGACTAGAACTCCAGCAGTATCAGCCATAGAGATGCCCTGGCTACCACAGCTCCCATGCAACCAGGTTCAGGAACAGTCAACACCCTTCAACCATCGGGCTCCTGAATGATTCACCCACCATAACACTGACCTGATCACAGAGCATAACCTATGGACTCACTTTTAAGGACTCTACAGCTCATGTTCTCAGTATAGTTTTTTTCGTATTTGCACATTTGACTGCTTTTCAGACTTTGCGTGTGGTTTTCCATTGATTCTATTGTACCTCTTTATTCTACTGTGAATGCCCGCAAAAAAAAACGAAAGAATCTCCGGGTAGTACATGGTGACATCAACTTGGGCATCTCCTGCCACGCTGCTGGTGCCAAAACTGTATCCGTCTCTGTGGTTCCTTTGGGTTCAGCAGATGCGTGGAGAGGAGGAGCTTGCTACATGGGCAACAGCTTGCTTTCTATATGGTACTGCCCAGGCTTGTATATCTAGAGAGCTGGGACACAAAATCCATGGCTGACCCCGGTCAACAGAGGCCTCCGATGTGTGGACATTTTGCACATACTTTGAGAATAATTTTATTTTGAACATCTATTAATACAGTGGCTTGAAAAACTATTCAGCCCCCACAACTATTTCCACATTTTACTCTTACTTTTTAGTTAAAATAACTGATTTCTCTCATACTTTAACTAAAATATACAATTTCTTTGAGCTAATCTATAAAACTTTGTGCATCATGTCAAATCAAAAGAAACATTCCAAAATCTGTCTACAATTTAGTAAAAATTAAAAACCAAAATTGTGAGGCTGAAAAAGTATTCATCGCTTTGGAAATTACAATGCTAATATTCCTCAGGTGAAATACTGTTTACTACCTTACCAACACAGTCAAGTTGTTGATGCAGAAAAATGGAGCATCACCTGCATAAATACTCCCTCTCTAAAGTTCAGCAGTATGGTATATGTTCGACAGACCAAACCAAAATGAAGACAAAAGAGCATTCAACGTACGTCAGGGAAATGATCATAGAGAAGCACAAATCTGGGGAAGGGTACAAGACTATCTCACAGGCACTGAACATACCTCAGAGCTCAGTGCAGTCCATTGTGAAAATGTAGAAAATATACGAAACTATAGCCACACTGCCTAGGTTGGACCACCCCTCTAAAGCACATTCTTGCCCATAAAGACTTTGCTATGGGTCTCTTAGAAGATACTGTAAAGATGTGGAAGAAGGTCTTGGGATCGGATGAGACTAAAGTGGAACTTTCTGGCCTCAAAACTAAACGGAATATGGCGTACATCTAATACTGCCCATCAGCTGGTATTGTAAAATCCGTACTGTGAAATATGGTGGGGGTAGCATCATGCTATGGGGATGCTTTTCAACAGTAGCAACTGGAAATCTGGTCAGGATTGATGGGAAGATTAATGCTGCTAAATACAGAGAGTTCCTCGATTTAAAAACAAAATCTGCTAGCTTCCGCCAGAAAGCTTAAATTGAGGAGGAAGTTCATTTTTCAGCAGGACAACTTAAAGCACAACCACCAAGTGGCTTCAACTGAAGAAAACTGATGTCCTTGAGTGGCCCAGTCAGAGTTCTGACTTTAGCCCAATCGAACATCTGTGTCAAGACCTCATGATTGCTGTCCATCACTGCTCTCCAACTAATCTGGCACAGCTTGAGCAATTTTACAAGGAGGAATGGACAAATCCTGCTCCATCAAGTTGTCGTGCAAAGCCAACGAGACTTATCCAAAAAGACTAATAGCTGTAATAGTTGTGAGTGGTGGTCCAACTAAGTACTGAGCAAAAGGGAGATGAATTCTTTTGAACTGCTGACATTTCAGCTTTTGAAATTTTAGTTTTTCATGCTTTACAATTTTCCCTGTTCTTTTGGGGGCTCTCCTGTGGCGGAGAAAAATGCAACATGTGATTCACAAATAAAAATGCTCAGTTTAATTGATCAAGATCCCTGGTTGTAATACTGATTCATGCGAACAAAGGGTTGGGGGCTGAATACTTTTACAGGGCACTCTATTCCAATGCTGAAATGCCTTAACTGGGTGGAAATGGAGAGAATGCTTCCGTTAGTTGGAGAGCCTAGAATCCAAAGCACAGACACAGGATGACGTTCTTTACAAACTGAAATGAGGCGGAATTTCTTCAGCCACAGAATGGTGAATCTCAGAATTGATTGCCACCGACAGCCAAGGAGAGCAAGTCACTGAATGCACTTAAAGCAGGAGGCTGATAGGCCCCTATTGGTAAAGGGATTACGGGAAGAACGTGAGAGAATGGGGCTGAAAAAAAAATCAGCCAAGGCCATAGAAGACTCGATAGGCCAAATGACTCAATTCTGCTCCTACGTCTTCTTTTACGCAACGTGTCCTCAACTGAGTCCCCCAAAGGGAACTGCCATGCTGGTGTTAAAATAATGCCCTGAAAAGGGCTCTGATCCCCCTGTGGCTTCAGACATGCTTAAAACAGCAACTGCAGCAGTATAGAAGATCAAGAATAAAGCCAAGTGCCTGATTGCCAGTCTCTTCACCAATTTGAACACCCAGTCTCTATCCTCCATCCTGTAATGGCCATCATAGTAACTCAGCAGGGCATCTTTGGCACCGAAGGCGATCAGCCTCATGAGAATACCATCAGCTCTATGTTCCCCTTCAAGTCACATGCTGTTCTAACTTAAAGGTCTATTGCTTTTATTTCATTGCAATAAATTTCTACCTTAACTGCACTTTTGGGAGCAAATTCACCACAGGACTCGAAGTTCAAACAGGTGGTTCACCGCCAGCTTCTCAAGGGATGGGCAAGAAATGCCCTCCTTGCCAAGCACGTCTGAGGAATACCTGTTGATGCAGTTTAATTGGAATCGAGACTGGTGGAAAATAAAATGGGCGGACAAGGTCGGGCTCAGCTCAGAAGCCCCACAGCAGTCACTTTCTCAGGTCAGAAGAGCTGAAAAATCCCTTGGGTGCCGAGGTTTGGTGGGAACGTGCCACAGTACAAGTCTGTACCTCGTGGAGGGGTGGGGCAATATGGGAAGTACAACAGTCCAGTGTGCACGACTGCAGCTGGAGTTATTCTTGGCATCTGCCAACCATTCTGGTCACAACTTATATTTATACAACTTTTTAAAATTTATGCTTCTACATTTCTAACCTCTTTTCCATGCTCCCTGTTCTTCTCTGATTTCTGATATTCAAATGAACTTCTTCACTTTGGCTAGCCTTTGCAATCACTTCCTTCCAGGTCACCTTCTCCAGAACAAAAGTAAAAATCCATCTAGAGTGGCCACGAGATAAAAGGCTCACAAGCAAGATGCCAACAGAGAACAGGTGAGTGACTGGGGACCAACACTGTACTTGAGTGAGTTAGTGCATTGCTTGATGCGTTCTCTTTCAGAGATGTTATACTGTCAACTCACCTGCCAAAATGACTCAAAGCTCAGAGCGTAAAGAGAATCTGCAGATGCTGGAAATCTTGAGCAACACACGTAAAGTGCTAGAGGAACTCAGCAAGCCAGGCAGTATCTATTGAGGGAAATAAATAAAGTTTTGGGCCAAGACCCTTCATCAAGCCTGAAACATCAACTGTTTATTCCCCTCAACAGCTGCTGACTGACATGCTGAGCTTCCCCAGCATTTTACAAACCTTTCACAAAACACAGACCAGTGTGTAAATTTATGGAACTTCCCAATAGGGTACATAACCCAGACCTCAATGCTTATGATGCTGCCTTGGGAGAACAAGCTGATGTTGCTTAGCTTTACACTGCCAATGGACTTTCCAATTTTTGTGGTGACAATGCTTTTAGTATCCTTCCAGTGCCTCTAGAAGTAACCAGCATGAGGAGTCCAGATCTCCAACTACAAGGACACGGACACTGCCCAGAAGACCATGGGCTTCGTTCAGAGTTTGAGCTCTTGCTGTTCCACAATTGAGCAAAGGTTATATTGGCACACTGAACTCAATGGCAGATTTTCATAAACTTATTACACTGAAGTTCCTTAAGGTTGTTACAGCTGGGGGTGGTAACTCCCACTACCTATTAAATGCTCCTAATGGTGTGCACCTCAAACAGTCCCTGACAACCAAGTCCAGCAGAACTGTTTCTACTGACAGGAGAAGGGGCGGCGGGGGGGGGCTTAAAACTAGTTGCTTTGGGCTTGTCAGCCATGGTTGGCAGCTCATATAGGAAAAGGAAAACTCTGACCTCAAACCTCCGCTAAGCCTCTTGCGGCTATACCTACTCATGGGGAAGGCTTCAGGAGTAAACCCTGAGGGAAAAATCCAGACCTGGAGTCCCCAAGGCAGTCCTACACTGAGTTTGACGCCGTCAGGCAACTCCTGCTGATGATACCAAACTTTTTTGGTCTATGCCATTCCTCTGGGTTCATCAGATGTGTGGAGAGGGGGAGCTTACTACATGGGCAATAGCTTGCTCTCCATATTGTACTGCCCAGGCTTGCGTGTCTGGACAACTAGGACACAATATCCATGGTCGACCCTGACCGACGGAGGCCTCAGACATTGCACTATAATCCTGATGATACAAGAGGCTGTAACAAATACCTAATCTGAGGACAGCTTAGTGACATGCCAACATCCTTGTGCAATCATGACATCAGCCAGTCGTGATATTTCCAGGTGTGGATACTGGCTGTTTGCAAAATGGTTGCAGCAGTAACCCATGTGAGAGCTATTTTTTCCCTCAATCCACAGTGTGGATCAGCTTCAGATAACTTTTTCACCCATTGGTCAATCTCATATCCAAAGCAGAGAGTCCTATGTCCTTACACACAATCAATTAAAAGCACTACTTGCACACACTATCAATTCTCATTACACAGAGGTATGATCGGTTCACCCTTTGCTGCACACTTACAAGCCTGCCGTGGATCTGCAACCCACTTTACTCTGAAACTTAGCGTCACAGCTACAGCAAGTGGTTCAATCTACGCCTCCTCCCTCCCTCCCACCCCCACACTTCTCCTGCACTTAAACACAGCTAAATGAGCTAAGTGAGTTCAGAAGACAACTTTGTTGACAAGAGCACCGTAGTCAAGGTTGAATGCATTCATATTCTTTCCGTGCAACGGAAGCTGGTCTGCCCTTGCCTGGATACAAAGTAGCCCATCATCCTGCCTCTTCAGCAACAGTGATCGCTGTCTGTCAGGGAAGGAACAAAACTTCTTCAAGGACAAAAACCCAAGGTGCCATGACTTGCATGCCAGAGTGCACACCAAGTGGCCCCCATCACCACTAGGCAATGAAGTCGTTAGACACTAGCAGTGAAACTCCATTCCAACATGGTTGAAAAGCTTCTCCATCAAAGAGTAACTATAATTCACATCTACAGCAGCAAGGGTAACTGCCTCTTGCAACCTGCCCTGTTGGCTCTCATTGGAGGACTATCAACTGAAATGTTTGATTTCTGTACTCTTTACTCTTTATATCAAAAGCTCTGTACTCCAAAGAGCCACCTTTGGGAAAGAAGTTACTGTAATGATGAGTTTTGGAATGGTCAGCTGGTTCCTCTTCTTACTGGTAGCATCAGGCAGGAGGTGCAGAAGCACCAAGGCCCACACCACCAGGTTCTGGAACCATTTATTACCTACAAGCACCAGGTTCCTGAACTCACATCCTACGTCGGCATTGGACTAACTCTTGAATGGCCATGGTCTCATCTCTGATTGTGCAGAACAAGTCAAAAGAGCAAGAAAAGTTATTTCTCTTCACTCTATAATGCACACTAATGTACAGTGTTGTCTGTAGCCATGATGCTGCAGCAGCAAGTTTTCATTGCATCTGTACTTTGTCATTGCTGAGCACACAATAATGAACTCAACTTTCCACTTCCTGAGGAATTCACTAACCCTGGAGAACCAGATCCCGTGCCCAGGCTGCCAGGGCTCACAACCAAACCATTTCATCTACAGCACGCTCAACTTCCCAGCATTTTATTGTATGCTGGAAACACCAACGAAATAAAGGAGAACTCCAGGAGTCCTGAGACAGCAGTGGGTAGGGACAGGAAATGGGGAAGAGAATCAGAGAGAAGGGTAGAAGAGAAGTTGGGGAAAGAAGGTGGCACAAGCTGGGCATGGGAGGGCAAGAAGCGAAGCACCAGATGGAAACTATCAGACAGCAACACAAAGTGAGATAAGATAGGGGGAGTTGGGAGAGAAGGACACATCCAGACTGGGGTTGGGTTTAGGCAGGAGGAGAGTTAGAGTGTTTTTTTTGTCTTTTTTAAATTCTTAAGTGGATGTGAGTGTAAACACAATCTGCATTCGCTGGAGATCAGGAGAAACACACACAAAGTCCTGGAGGAACTCAGGAGGTCAGGCAGTACCTGTGGAGGGGAATAAGCTTTCAATGTTTCATGCCGAGACGCTCCCTGGCCTGAAACGTTGACTGTTTATTCCCCTCCATAGATGCTGCCTAACCTGCTGAGCTCCTCCAGCACTTTGTGTGGGTGTGCAAATTGCTGCTGATCACTGCACAGCCCTAATTACTTTTGATAAAACAGCACTGGGCTGCCATTGTGCTGGCACTGTCTCTGTGACGAATACTCTCCCGGTGGGCTAGGCAGGACCTGTGATCTGCACGGTTGTGTAAATCTGCTTTAGTCCAGGATCAGCTACTGATACTTTGACAAAGGGCTGACCTCACATCCCTGGAGCTGGCCTTTAGTGCAGGAAGACCAAAAGTCCGGGAACTGAAGTGCTTGATTTGCATATTGTTTATTTGATACTGCGCTGACCACTGCACAACAAACATCAACACCGTGAGAAAACTTGCCAAGCTTTTTGCAAAGGAGATTTTGTTTCAGTGGTGAGCTCTTTCAACATGTCCGAAGGCCGTCAAACACCTTTAAAACTCATCCTACACTAGCCCCATTTTATTCTCCCACCCTCCCTCAGATTCTGCCACTTACTAGGGGCAATCGAGGCAGGCAGGCCAGCTAACATACCAACCCACCCATCTCCCGGATGTGACAGAAAACCAGAGCACCCAGAGGAAACCAATGTGGCCACAGGGACAAAATACAAACTCCATAAAGGGGGGGCTGGAGCTGAGAGTTAGTAAGCTCGGCTATCTGTACCACTGGGCCTTCCTTGGGAATCAGTGTTATGTAGTTGGTACTGTAAGTTTTGGTTAACACCATTGAATCAAAGGTTTATTTAAATCATTAAGTCTTCCTATTTCTATAGTTTCTTAAGGTTGCTATAACCGGGGTGGTACTGTGGACAAGCTCCCACTACCTATTAAATACTCCCGATGGCATGCATCTCAAATAGACTCTGACAACCAAGTCCAGCTCCTGGTCTTCAAAGTGTGGCTTAGCTACTAAGCCCAGTGGAACCATTTGTACTGACAGGAGAAGGGGCAAAGATGGGTTATTGGCATCTTAAAAACCAGTCACTTTGGGTAGATGGCGCTCCTCAGCTGTGGTTGGTAGCTCATCTAGGACAAGGAAACTCTGATCTCAAACGTGTGCTGCGTTGCAGGTTCGGGAATAAATCCTGAGGGAAAAATCTGGAGCTGGAGTCCCCAAGGCAGTCCCACGGTGAGTTCAATGTTAACTGGCAACTCCTGCGATGCCACTGGTGACAAACTGTAACATCCCCTGCTGTGCCTTTGGGTTCATCAGACGTGTAAAGAGGGGGAGCTTACTACAGACAGCTTGCTCTCCATATCGTACTGTCCTAGCTTGTGTACCTAGACACTTAGAACGCAAGATCCACGGTCGACCCTGACTGACAGAGGCCTCAACTCAACTCCCATTGCTATATTTTTCCAAACCGTAATTCATCTCCCTGTGAAAAACTAAGGGAAATACAAAGAGTCTCCAGTCCCACAGAAGGGCTTTGGCCTGAAATGTCGACTGTTTATTCATTTCCACAGATGTTGTCTGACCCACTGAGTTCCTCCAGCATTTTGTGCAAGTGCAAAGACATTTACTTATCAAATACTATTTGATTAACTGTCGAGAACTGAGATGGAAGCAGATCTGAGTGGTTATCTCAGCTAGGAAAGACAGCTGTCTTTTTTTTCCCCCCTCCCAGAAAGGAAAAGGCCATGAGGGGACTTGAAAACAAAAGAGCACTTCAGGGAGTAAAGACGGAGATGTTCCATCAGCAGGGGATTTCAAAACCGCAGGCAGCTGGGATTTAAGATACAAGTGCAAGGTTCCCTAAAGGTGACATTGCAGGTGGACATGGAGGCGAAGGCAGCTTGTGACACACTGGCTTTCGGTCGTCAGGCTACTGAGTATCAAAGCTGGGGAGAGACTGAGGTTACATTTGATTACCGTCTGGGTGCCACCGTAGTGTAGAGGTTAGTGCGACGCTATTACAGCTCGGGGCGTTATGAGTTCAGAGTTCAATTCCAACACCATCTGTATGGAGTCTGTATGTCCTCCCTGTGGAATGTGTGGCTTTCTGCACATTCTCCCAGAGTCCAAATATGCACCAGATATACAGGTATATACTGTACATACACACACACACAGAAATAAGTAAATATATAACTAACTAAATACATAGCATGTTTCATTTCAGTCTTTCTGATATAGATGCCATTCAAGTTAAACTTCATTGTCATTCAACCCTACATATGTATACCGTCAAACAAAACAACGTTCCTCCGGACCAAGGTGCACAACACAGTACATGTAACTCACATACGCAGCACAAAGTAGCCTCACCACAAATAAATTAGCAAGTAATAAGGTGCATATCTGATACACGTTAGAAAGTAAACAGTACAACGCAGCTGGCGCTTCGGACATGATGGGGTGGTGGCAGGGAGTTCAGTCGTCTCACGGCCTGGGAGGAGAAGCTGTTTCCCATCCTGACAGTCCTTGTCCGAATGCTAGGGTACCTCCTGCCTGATGGTAGGGGGTCAAAGAGATTATTAGACGGATGGTGGGGATCACTGACTATGCCACGTGCCCTGCGTAAGCAGTGGTCTTGATAAATATCTCTAATGGGATCCTCTCCGCAATCCTGACAATCATTTGTTCTTTGTAGGGAAGTCATGGTTAGATGCCCTGCAATTCCGTCCCAGCGATGCAGCTGGTTAGGACACTCTCAACGGTGTTCCTATAAAAAAAACCAGGAAGGTGAGGGAGGGAGGCCTCAGTCTCCTCAGGAGGTGAGTTGTCTATTTAATATTTCTGTTAGGAGAGGCACAGACGGGCTGAATGTGCAGCTTTGTTTTGAAGAATGGGAAACCGAGAACTAAGGGGTGTAGATTTGAAGTGAGAGGGAAGATATTTGGTAGAAACCTGAGGGGTAGATTTTTCCCCGGGGGAAATGGATGATAACAACATTTGAAAGGTAGCTGGACAGGCACAGTACATGGACAGGAAAGGCTTAAAGGGATATGGGCAGACATGAAAAAACAGGATGAGCTTAGATGGAAAACTCGACCAGCATGGTCTACACTTTATGACACAAAAACTGTAACTCACACTGAACATTAAACCTAGCAAGAGGTGAACAGCTGGAATTTGTTACCAGATAAAGCATTTGCGAATCACGGACGTTTTTGGGGAACTATTTAATATGGCAGAGAGTAAGGAACCGCAGGCAGGATAGGAGCAAAGAGGGGCCAGAAGTAGTTCACCATGGTTCAACTGGGCCAGCGGGCTAGTTTCTGCAAACCACTAGGCTGTGAAAATTAAACAGCATCAGGAACAACAAGCCCAGGATGTGAAATCCACAAACCTCCAAACTCAACTGGCACCCTCCCCAAAATGTGAGAGCTGGGGGAAGGCTGAGTATCCACATCAGACCACAAACCCACCTGCCTTCGCCCAGCCCTTGGTCGCACTGCACACCCCTGCAACCAGCCACACCAAGGTTAGGCTCACAATCTGGCCACCAGGAGCACTTCCTGCTCTCGAAGAAAGGGCTGAGTGTACATATTTGAAAATTCTCTCAGATTTTCTTCTCCAGGTAACTGAAATTCGACAGCAGAGAAGGCAGATGCCCTGCCCACCCTACCAAGCCTTTCAAAGAGCAACTCAGCTAGTCCCATTCCCCTACTACCTGCATCACCTCATGTCCCCCGCCCCATTCCCCGATTGCTTTCCTTTTGAACGTAACAGTGAAATCAGTTTCCATGACCCGTTTAGGTCGTGCATTCTAGATCACAAGTCACCAACACATAATGAATGTCACATACCCCTTCTGGATCTTTTGCCGTGTAATCTAATGACCTACCTTCACTTGAAAACAAATTGCTCTTTGCTTACAATTATAGCGCGTGCAGAATGACCCCCATGAGCTGTGAGCACTCCCTGGCCATTCACCAGCTGTGTGCATTACTGGATTAAAGATCAAGGCCAACCCGTCCCCAACAGGGGTCGCTGGAAGAACTTGGTATCAGAATGTGGACCTGATTGGTTTCCATGTCTGACTGTGGGCATTGGTTTGACTGAAGTGCTTGTGAATTGCTGTCTCTGTAAAGCACCAAAAGCAGATAAATATTTACTGAAAAGAAGCTGAACATCAATTACAAGATTCAGGGGACTGCATGGTTTCCAAAGAACCCTTATTCCAGATTAGGAAGATGAATGTTGACACTTTCAGATCTGGAATTGATAAATCTTTCAGAGTGCATCTTGAATGGTTACATCCACAGGATTAATATTCAATGTCAATTTTAAACACTAAAGAGACAAAAAAGATTCAGGGTCAGATTAATGCTCTGAACGCAAGTGTGAATTTAAATGTTTACTTAAGCAGACCTCTTTGTAAATTTGTTCATGGATTATTTGTCAATTATTAGAGCATTTGATGTAGACAAATTTTCATGACTTTCAAACATTATATAATTTTGGCTCTTAGGCCTTAGCACCAATTAGCAATTAACACCAATTGAGTTTTAGGTGCCAGTTTCCAAATTTTTATTAACAAGAACGTAGTAAATGAAAGGCATGTCTGGGAACAAGCCTCCCCACTAGTGGAGGACTCCTTCAACAGGCAGCATTCATCACCAAGGAGCCTCACCACCTGGGTTGTGCCCTCTTCCCATTAATACCATCAGGAACCTGAAGGCAAACACTCAATGCTTTAGGAACAGCTTCTTCCCCCAGCATCAGATTCATGAGTGGTCCTCATTATTCTTCTTTTGCACCATTTATTCATTGTAACTTAAGCACTGTACTGCTGTCACAAAACAAGTTTCATGACGTATGTCAGTGAGAATAAAGCCAGATTCTGAAGGAACCAGTCAAATACACAATATCATCTGTGACAAGCTATTTCGTAAAGTTTTTGAATTAAGCAACCAAAAATGGTCTTCAGTATGCACTGAAAACTCAAGTCTATATTCTGCTTCAGTTCAGCAAGATATTCTACCCAAGTTCATCAAAGCATTTTCAAATAAAATTTGATTCCAAAATACAAGAGAATTGGGACAAGACACCAAAAAACAAGGTCAAAGTTCAAAGTCTATTTATTATCAAAGTACCTGTACGTCACCATATACAACACAGGGGTCATTGTCTTGTGGGCATACTCAATAAATCCACCATAGAATAATAACCACAACAGAATCAAATAGAAAGACCACACGAACTTCGGCAGTCAACCAGTGTGCAAAAAAAAAACTGCAAATGCAAAAAGAAGCAAATAATACTAATAAATAAATAAGCAAATACCAAAAACATGAGATGAGGAGTCCTTCAAAGTGAGTTCGTAGGTTGTGGGAATAATTCAATGATGGGGCGAGTGAAGTTGAGTGAAGTTATCCCCTTTGGTTCAAGAGCCTAATGGTTGAGGGGTACTAATTGTTCCTGAAGTTCCAAGTGGGAGAGTCAAAAGAGACACTTAAAAGGATGAAAGGAAGGTAGACAGAGGTCTGGGGAATGGAGTACAGAGTTCAATGTCTTGGGAATCAAAACTAGGAAAAGGTTATAAAAGTCTAGAATTTTGAACATAGATATCTCAGAGGGTGACACAAATGAAAGATATGTGTTTGAATGAATTGTTGCTTAACTAGGAGCCGATGTTGGTTTGGAAGGGCAAGGGTATAAAACAGGGTTTGCTACGTTAGGACAAAGGCAAGAGCGTTCAACGAGTTCAGGTTCACAAAGAGTAAAATTAGGAAGTCCAGCCCGGAGGTTAGCCAGGGTAGTCAACCCTGGAGGCTACATGGGCAAGGCTGAGGGTTTGAGTAGGTGAGAAAAGCAGGGGTGGATTCTGATGAAGGGGAGAATATGAATTTGTACTGGGATAATGGCATGCACCTGAAACTTGTATTGAAATCAATTATGACACCAAGGATGCTCAGAGTTACCAGGGAGAGAGGTGGAGTCAAGACAAAGGACAAATCAAAAGGGGGCATTGATTGGGAACCTTAAGTGAATGTGGAAATTCAATTAAGAGAAAATCTGCAGATGCTAGAAATGCAAGCAACACACACAAAATACTGGAAGAACTCAGCAGGCCAGGTAGCATCTGTGTAAGAGAGTAAACAGTTGACATTTTGGGCTCAGACCCTTCATCAGGACTGGAGGAAAAAGATGAGAAGTTGGTGTAAGAAGGTGGGGGGAGGAGAGGAAGTATAGGGTGATAGATGAGACCAATAGGGGAGAGGGGTGAGGTAGAGGGCTGGAAAGTTGATAGGTGAAAGAGATACAGGGCTGGAGAAGGGGGAATCTGATAGGAGAGGACAGAAGGCCATGGAAGAAAGGGAAGGGGGAGGAGCACCAGAGGGAGGTGATGGGCAAGCAAGGAGATAAGGTGAGAGAGGGAAATGGGATTGGGCAATGGTGAAGGGGGGGGGGGTGCTATTACCTGAAGTTCGAGAAATCGATGTTCCTGCCATCAGGTTAGAGGCTACTCAGATGGAATATAAGGTGTTGCTGCTCCAAGCCGAGTGTGGCCTCGTCGAAATTAATGGATATTTTCAGAAGATGTTGCTGAGAGGCAGCAGAATAGTTGAGAAGTGTTGAGGGGTCCAGGGGTTGCAGGGGAAGGATAGGTCGGATGGAGACTTCAGACACAGTCAAGCCTTGACAGGAAAGGTGTGATATGTGAAATCCAGCCTATGATTGAGTGCAGCCCCATTCATTTAAGCAACAGTGGAGGGTGTTGCTGTCAAAGACAGCATGTAGGGTTTTTCCAAGAATTTAAAAAGCACTTTATTGTAAGTGAATATGTTGGACATGAAATTCTTTCCAAACTGTTTTACTCACTGCCTCTACACACCGCACACAACAATGAAATTCCACTGGGTCCTATACATCATGAGCAGTGCCACAAGAGGTCAACTAGGCAACAAAGCTGTACCCCTCGACCATAAGTACTCCTGCCTGAGTACTGTTGCGGGGGCAGCCGACCTGGGGGAAGTGACAGTGGCTGTGCCTCTAGCACAGAGTCTGGCCCTGTGGCTCAGAAGGGTAGGGAAAGGAAAAGGAAGGCAGTAGTGATAGAGGACTCTATAGTTAGGGGATCAGACAGGTGATTCTCTGGATGCAGGAAAGAAACTCGGATGGTAGTTTGCCTGCCAGGTGCCAGGGTCCAGGATGTTTCAGATTGCGTCCAAGTTATCTTGCAGTGGGAGGGAGAACAGCTAGAGGTCGTGGTACATATTGGTACCAATGACATACATAGGAAAAGGGAAGAGGTCCTGAAAAAACGAGTACAAGGAGTTAGGAAGGAAGTTGAGAAGCAGGACCGCAAAGGTAGTAATTTCTGTGCCACGCGACAGTGAGTATAGGAATAGAATGAGGTGGAGGATAAATGCGTGGCTGAGGGATTGGAGCAGGGGGCAGGGATTCAGATTTCTGGATCATTGGGACCTCTTTTGGGGCAGGAGTGACCTGTACAAAAAGGACAGGTTGCACTTGAATCCCAGTGGGACCAATATCCTGGCGGGGAGGTTTGCTAAGGCTACTGGGGAGAGTTTAAACTAGAATTGTTGGGGGGTGGGAACTGAACTGAAGAGACTGGGGAAGAGGAGGTTGGCTCACAAATAGAGAAAGCTCGTAGACAGTGTGGAAGGAAGGATAGGCAGGTGATAGAGAAGGGACGCGCTCAGACTGAAGGTTTGAGATGTGTCTATTTTAACGCAAGGAGTGTTGTGAACAAAGTGGATGAGCTTAGAGCGTGGATCAGCACTTGGAGACAGGATGTGGTGGCCATTACAGAGACTTGGATGGCTCAGGGACAGGAACGGTTACTTCATGTGCCGGGTTTTAGATGTTTCAGAAAGGATAGAGAGGGAGGCAGAAGAGGTGGGGATGTGGCACTGTTGATCAGAGATAGTGTCACGGCTGCAGAAAAGATGGACGCCATAGAGGGATTGTCTATGGAGTCTCTGTGGGTGTGGTTAGGAACAGGAAGGGATCAATAACTTTACTGGGTGTTTTTTATAGGCCGCCCAATAGTAACAGGGATATTGAGGAGCAGATAGGGAAACAGACCCTGGAAATGTGTAATCCCTGGAGCAAGGGGTTTAGATGGGGTGGAGTTTGTTAGGTGTGTTCAGGAAGGTTTCCTGACACAATATGTAGATAAGCCTACAAGAGGAGAGGCTGTACTTGATCTGGTATTGGGAAATGAACCTGGTCAGGTTTCAGATCTCTCAGTGGGAGAGCATTTTGGAGATAGTGATCATAATTCTACCTCCTTTACAATAGCATTGGAGAGAGAATGGAACAGACAAGTCAGAAAAGCGTTTAATTGGAGTAAGGGGAATTATGAGACTATCAGGCAGGAAATTGGAAGCTTAAATTAGAAACAGATGTTCTCAGGGAAAAGTACAGAAGAAATGTGGCAAATGTTCAGGGGATATTTGTGTGGACTTCTGCATAGGTACGTTCTAATGAGACAGGGAAGTTAAGGTAGGGTACAGGAACCGTGGTGTACAAAGGCTGTAATAAATCTACTCAAGAAGAAAAGCTTACAAAAGGTTCAGAGATCTAGAAGATTATAAGGCTAATAGGAAGGAGCTAAAGAAGGGAATTAGGAGAGCCAGAAGGGGCCATGAGAAGGCCTTGGCGGGCAGGATTAATGAAAACCCCAAGGCATTCTATAAGTATGTGAAGAGCAAGAGGATAAGACGTAAGAGAATAGGACCAATCAAGTGTGACAGTGGAAAAGTACGTATGGAACCAGAGGAGAGAGCAGAGGTACTTAATGAATACTTTGCTTCAGTATTCACTATGGAAAAGGATCTTGGCAATTGTAGGGAAGACTTACAGTGGACTGAAAAGCTTGAGCATATAGATATTAAGAAAGAGGATGTGCTGGAGCTTTTGGAAAGCATCAAGTTGGATAAGTCGCTGGGACCAGATGAGATGTACCCCAGGCTACTGTGGGAAGTGAGGGAGGAGATTGCTGAGCCTCTGGCGATGATCTTTACATCATCAATGGGGATGGGAGGGGTTCCGGAGGATTGGAGGGTTGTGGACGTTGTTCCCTTATTCAAGAAAGGGAGCAGAGATAGCCCAGGAAATTATAAACCAGTGAGCATTACCTCAGTGGTTAGTAAGTTTATGGAGAAGATCCTGAGAGGCAGGATTTATGAACATTTGGAGAGGTATAATATGATTAGGAATAGTCAGCATGGCTTTGTCAAAGGCAGTTTGTGCCTTACGAGCCTGATTGAATTTTTTGAGGATGTGAATAAACACATTGATGAAGGAAGAGCAGTAGATGTAGTGTATATGGATTTCAGCAAAACATTTGATAAGGTACCCAATGCAAGGCTTATTGAGAAAGTAAGGAGGCATGGGCTCCAAGGGGACATTGCTTTGTGGATCCAGAATTGGCTTGCCCACAGAAGGCAAAGAGTGGTTGTAGATTCTGCATGGAGGTCGGTTACCAGTGGAGTGCCTCAGGGATCTGTCCTGGGACCCTTACTCTTCGTGATTTTTATAAATATCCTGGATGAGGAAGTGGAGGGAGGGGTTAGTAAATTTGCTGATGCCACAAAGCTTGGGGGTGTTGTGGATAGTGTGGCGGGCTGTCAGAGGTTACAGCGGGACATTAATAGGATGCAAAACTGGGCTGAGAACTGCCAGATGGAGTTCAACCCAGATAAGTGTGAAGTGGTTCATTTTGGTAGGTAAAATATGATGGCAGAATATAGTATTAATGGTAAGACTCTTGACAGTGTGGAGAATCAGAGGGATCTTGGGGTCCGAGTCCACAGGACGCTCAAAGTTGCTGCGCAGGTCGACTCTGTGGTTAAGAAGGCATACGATGCATTGGCCTTCATCAACCATGGGATTGAGCTTAGGAGCCGAGAAGTAATGTTACAGCTATATAGGACCCTGGTCAGAGCCCACTTGGAGTACTGTGCTCATTTCTGGTCGCCTCACTACAGGAAGGATGTGGAAGCCATAGAAATGGTGCAGAGGAGATTTACAAGGGTGTTGCTTGGATTGCGCAGAATGCCTTATGAGAATAGTTGAGTGAACTCGGCCTTTTCTCCTTGGAGCGAAGGAGGATGAGAGGTGACCTGATAGAGGTGTATAAGGTGATGAGAGGCATTGATTGTGTGGATAGTCGGAGGCTTTTTCCCAGGGCTGAAATGGTTGCCACAAGAGGGCACAGGTTTAAGGTGCTGGGGAGTAGGTACAGAGATGTCAGGGGTAAGTTTTTTTATTCAGAGAGTGGTGAGTGTGTGGAATGGGCAGCCACCAACGGTGGTGGAAGCGGATACGATAGGGTGTTTTAAGAGACTTTTGGATAGGTACATGGAGCTTAGAAAAATAGAGGGCTATGGGTAACCCTAGTAATTTCTAAGGTAGGAACATTATCGGCACAACTTTGTGGGCCGAAGGGCCTGTATTGTGCTGTAGGTTTTCTACGTTTCTATGTTTCCAAAGCATGGGCAACATGCAAAGCATGAAGTATCCAGGTAGACTAGCTTGGCATTGAGTTTCAGGAAAATTACAATGGCACTATGTATTTCAAAAGTTCATGGTTACCTGTCTGTACATACATACAAACAACCAAATGAAACAACATTCCTCTGGATTGTACACCCGCAAAAAATATCACACTCAGCACATAAAAACAAAATATTACCATAAGTTAATAAAACAGAATTCAAAAATACATATAAACAGCTCGCTGTCCTCAATCGTGAAAAGACCTTGGTGGTGGCAGGGTACTCATTAAAAGAAGTAAACTGTTCATTTGATGATATGGGGTACCTGGTTTGATGATATGGGGTACCTGGTTTGATGATATGGGGTACCTGGTTTGATGATATGGGGTACCTGGTTTGATGATATGGGGTACCTGGTTTAATGATATGGGGTACCTGGTTTAATGATATGGGGTACCTGGTTTGATGATATGAGGTACCTGGTTTGATTTGATCCTGAGCTCAAATGCAGAATTTGCACATTTCCCTGCGACTTTACAGTTTTTCTCTGGATGCTCCAGATTTCCCCCATATTCCAAAGATGGGTTTATTGCCTACATTAAAAAGCCCCCAATGTAGTTCAGAGAATTAAAACAGAGAGAGAGAATAGGTCACTGGGAAATAAGTGAACAAAAGAGACAGAGAGAGAAAGGAGTGGGAGAGATGGACAGCAGATTGATCAAAGATGCGGGTAGGGAAGAAACTGGATGGATAGATAGATGGATAAGATAGATAGATAGAAACTTTATTGAACCCAAAGGAAATTACAGAGTCACAGTGGCGTTACAAGTGCACAGATATACAAATATTAGAAGTAGTAAGAAAGAAAAAAAAGTTACCTTAAAAATAAGGTGTACAAGATTTACAAGTCAAAGATAACAAGATGTACAAGGTTTACAATTCACACTGATAAGATGGTTTTCCAAGAACTACCGTAATGTTATACAGTAATAGGTGCACATTCACATCATCCAGGTAAGAGTGACGGTAGTATTGCTCAGTATCGCACTTGTAATAAACAGACCTCTGGAAAACAGAGGTTAACAACAGTCTAACAGGAGGAGGTCATCACTTCCCTGGCTATAGGTTGACTCATTGTAGAGTCTAGTGGCCGAAGGTAAGAATGACCTCATATAGTGCTCTTTGGAACAGGACAGTTGTCTTAGTCTATTACCAAAAGTGCTCCTCTGTTCAGCCAAGGTGGCACACAGAGGGTGAGAAACATTGTCCAGAATTGTCAGGGTTTTCCAGAGGGTCCTCTGTTCTACCACGGCCTCCAGTGTGTCCAGTTTGACTCCTATGACAGAGCCAGCCTTTCTAATCAGCTTATTGAGCCTGTTGGCAGCATCCATGTTGATGCCATTGCCCCAACACACCACCACATAGAAGATTGTACCGGCAACAACAGACTGGTAGAACATGTGAAGGAGAGGCCTGCATACTCCAAAGCACCTCAGTCTCCTCAGGAAGTAGAGGTGACTCTGGCCCTTCCTGTACACAGCCTCTGTGTTGGTGCTCCACTCAAGTCTGTCATCCAGGTGCACCCCCAGGTACTTGTAGGTCCTCACCACATCCACGTCCTCACCATCAATAGTAACAGGGAGCAGTGTAGGCTCAGTCTTCCTAAAGTCCATCACCATCTCCTGTGTCTTTCTGATGTTGAGCTGCAGATGATTCAGCTTGTACCATTTGACAAAGTCCTCCACCAGGGCCCTGTATTCATCCTTCCATCCTCCCTTTATAAACTCAACTATTGCTGAGTCATCAGAGGATTTCTGCAGATGACATGACTCAGTGTTGTATCTAAAGACCGAGGTATACAGGGTAAACAGGAAGGGAGCCAATACAGTCCCCCCATGGGACCCCAATGCTGCTTATCGCCATGTCCGACACACAGCTCTGAAGCCGCACAAACTGTGGTCTGCCAGTCAGGTAGTTCATCATCCGGGATACAATGGAAGAGCCAACCTGCATTGAATGGAGCTTTACCCTCAGTAATGAGGGCTATATGGTACTGAGGCACTTGATAAATCAAAAACATGATCCTCACAGTGCTGCCCTCCTTATCCATATGGGACTAAGCTCTGTTCAGCAGGTAGATGACAGCATCATTGACTCCAATGTGCTCCTAGTAGGCAAACTGCAAGGGATCAAGGGCTGATCTGACCAGGGGTCGGAGGTGAGCCAGGACCAACCTCTCTAGGGTCTTCAAGATGTGTGACTTCTGGGCCACTGGGCAGTAGTCATTCAAGACTTTCAGTCGGCCCTTCAAAGGAGGCTTCAGTTCTGAAGAATTGTTGGCTCTACGCAATTGTCCGGATAAATTTCTGTTAAGTTCCCCTTTTTTCTTACTGTGTCGGGGTACTTGGTGTAGTTTAAATGGCCGGTGTGTGTTCTTTGTGCAGGATGCTGGAGTCCTGGGAGTCTCCTGGGGAACTACATCTGCATGAAGTGCATCCGGCTGCAGCTCCTTGAAGACCATGTTAGGGATCTGGAGCAGCAGCTGGATGACCTTCGGCTTGTACGGGAGAGTGAGGAGATAATCAATCGGAGTTACAGGGGAGTAGTTACCCCCAAGTTGCAGGAGGCGGGTAGCTGGTTGACTGTCAGGAGAAGGAATGGGACGGTAAATAGACCGTTAGCAAGAGCACCTCTGTGGCCATTCTCCTCAATAATAAGTATACCGTTTTGGATACTGTTGTGAGGAATGACCTCCCAGGAAAATGCCACAGAGACCAGGTTACTGGCAATGAGCATGGCTCCGGAGTGCAGAAGGGAAAGAGAGAAGAGGGGGGTGGTAGTGAAAGGGGACTCAACAATTAGGGAAACAGACAGGAGACTCTGTGGACGTGATCGTGTCCACAACATTTTGGAGAGAGAGGGAGAGCAGCCAGATGTCTTGGTACATATTGGTACCAATGACATAGGAAGGAAAAGCAAAGACGTCCTGAGAAGAGAATTTAGAGAGCTAGGCAAAAAGCAGAGAAGCATCACCTCCAGAGTAGTAATTTCTGGATTGCTGATTGTGCCACACACCAGAGAGGGCAAAAACAGGATGATTTGGCAGATAAATACATAGCTGAGAAGCTGGTGCAGGGGACAGGGCTTCAGGTTCTTGGATCATTGGGATCGCCTCTGGGGGAGGGATGACTTGTACAAAAGTGACGGGTTGCACCTGAACCCGAGGGGGACCAATATTCTCACAGGCAGGTTTGTTAGAGCTGTTAGGGAGGGTTTAAACTAATTTGGCAGGGGGTGGGAACTGGAGTGAAGGGACTCAGGATAGGTTGGATGGTTAAAAAGCAAAGATAACGTGCAGACAGATTGTCAGGAAGGGCAAGCAGATGATAGGACATAATTGCAGCCAGCAGGGTGAGTACCAGTGCATTAGTGATGCAGTGTTCCATCTCAATGCACGGAGTATAAGAAATAAGGGAGATGATCTTGCTGCACTATTATAGATTGTCAGGTATAATGTTGTGGCCATCACTGAATCATGGCTGAAGGGTGGTTGTAGCTGGGAGCTGAATGCCCAAGGTTACATAATGCATCAGAGGGATAGAAAGGTAGGCAGAGGGGGTGGCGTGGTTCTGCTGGGAATGGCAGCAAATCAGTAGAAAGATGTGACATACGATCAGAAGATTTTGAAGCTTTGTGGGTTGTGTTAAGAAACTGCAAAGGTAAAAGGACCCTGATGGCCTCCAAACAGTAGCTGGGATGTAGACTACAGATTACAATGGGAAATAGAAAAGGCTGATCAAAAAGGTTATGATAGTCATGGGAGATTTTGACATGTTGGTAGATTGGGAATATCAGGTTGTTAATGAATCTTAAGAGAGTGAATTTATTGAATGTCTACAAGATGCACTTTAGAGCAGTTTATCGATGAGCCTACTAGGGGATCAGCTATACTGGATTGGGTGTTAGCAAACAATATCAAGGTAGATAGAAAAAGCTATTTCTAGTATATAAAAAATAAAAGAGAGATCAGAGTGAATATTGGACCACTAGAAAATGAGGCCGGAGAAAACAAAATAACGAGGGACAAGGAGATGACAGATGAACTAAATGAGTATTTTGATTCAGTCTTCACTGTGGAAGACACTAGCAGACTGCCAGGTGTTGAAGGGTGTGAGGGAAGAGAAGTGAGTGCAGCTACTATTACAAGCAAGAAGATGCTCAAAAAGCTGAAAGACCTAGACCAGATAAATTGCACTCTAGGGTTCTGAATGAGGAAGCAGTAGAGATTGTGGAGACATTAGTAAAGATCCTCCAAGAATCATTGGACCCTGGCATGGTTCTGGAGAACTGGAAAATTGCAAATGTCACTCCACTCTTTAAGAAAGGAGGGAGGCAGCAGAAAGGAAATTATAGACCAGTTAGCCTGACGACAGTGGTTGGGAAGATGTTGGAGTCAATTGTTAAGAATCAGGTTATAGAGTACTTGGTGACACAGGACAAGATAGGACAAAGTCAGCATGGTTTCCTTAAGGGAAAATCTTGTCTGACAAATCTGTTGGAACTCTTTGTATTAAATGTAGGATAGATTAAGGGGCTGCAGTGGATGTTGTATACTTGGATTTCAGAAGCCCTTTGACAAGGTGCCACACATGAGGCTGCTTACCAAGTTAAGCGCCCATGGTATTACAGGAAAGTTACTAGCATAGTTAGAGCATTGGCTCAGTAGAAGGAGGCAGTGATTGGGAATGAAAGGATCCTTTTCTGGTTGGTTGCAAGCGACTAATGTTGTTTTGCAGGGGTCAGTGTTGGGACCACTTCTTTTTATGCTGTACATAAATGATTTAGATGATGCAATAGATGGCTTTGCTGCCAGGTTTGCTGATGATATGAAGATTGGTGGGGGGGGGGGGCAAGGAATTTTGGTGAAACGAAGGCTGTAGAAGGACTTGGAGAGTTTAGGAGAATGTATTTCATTTGCCACTTTCTTGCCCAATGTTGGGAAATACATGGTCATGCACTTTGGTAGAAGAAATAAACGTGCAGACCATTTTCTAAACATGGAGAAAATCCGAAAGTCTGAGATGCAAAGGGACTTGGGAGTCCTTGTGTAGAACAGCCTGAAGGTTAACATGCAGGTTGAGTCAGTGGTGAGGAAGGCGAATGCAATGTTAGCATTTGTTTCCAGAGGTCTAGAATACAAGAGCAGGGATGTGATGCTGAGGCTTTATAAGTCACTGGTGAGGCCTCACCTTGAGTATTCTGAACAGTTTTGGGCTTCTTATAGAAAACAAGGTGTGCTGGCATTGCAGAGAATTCAGAGGAGATTCACAAGGATGATTCTGGGAATGAAAGGGTTATCCATATCTGGAAATTTTGATGGCTGTGGGCCTGTACTCACTGGAATTTAGAAGGGTGAGAATCTTTCGAATGTTGAAAGGCCTAGACAGAGTAGATGTGGAAAGGATGTTTCCCATGGTGGGGGGGATTTTAGGACAAAAGAGCACAGCCTCAGGATAGAGGGGTGTCCACTTAAAACAGAGATTTGTTGATATTTCCTTAGCCAGTGGGTGGGAAATTTGTGGAATTTGTTACCACAGGCAGCTGTGCAGGCCAGGTTGTTGGGTGTATTTAAGGTGGAGATTGATAAGTTCTTGATTGGACACACCAAAGGTTACCAGGGAGTGGGGCTGAGGGGGGAAAACAGGATCAGCCATGATCGAATGGTGGAGCAGACTCAATGGGCCGAATGGCCTAATTCTGCTCCCATGTCTTATGCTCTTATGAAGACTGGGAATTGGTGGAAGGTGGGGGCTGGGAGAGGAGAAGATCGGGACAGTAGCAGTTGGTATGTGGAGGTGCGGTTGGTAGGTGCAGGGGAAGGAAGGGGTGTTCTGTGAGGGAAAGAGTGGTAATCTGTGTTGTTCATCAACGTGTTGAACTGAAGGGGGGAGGAGGGGAGGCTTCTGTGCTGAGGGGGCGTTGGGTGCCTCGGCACCTGGGCTGGTGTGCTGAGGGGGGTGTTAACACGAGAGCAATTGTCAAACCCATTGAAGAATCGGTTTAACTCACTAGCCCATGGCACATGGGTTTTTTTCTCAATCCCAAAGTCAGGGAAACAGAAAGCTATCGAAATGCAATCCCAAAACTCGGACAGTGATCTGCGTTTGTGTTAAAACAAAGGAGATTGAGCTACGGGTGGGCGAGAGGGTGGAGGGGAGAAGCTGGTGTTGCTGTACAATGGCTGCTGTAGATAGCGTCAAAAAAATAGAGCATCACCAACACTCATTAAGCATGAGACTGGAGGGTGAACAGTTTTACACGATCAGGAACTCTTACAGACAAGCCAGCTGTTACTTTAACGAGACACTACAATTGGTTTTCTTTACACAAAGTTTAAGTGCTTTAGTCCTGCCGAAGGGTCTCAGCCCAAAACGTCGACTGTACTTTTTTCCATCGATGCTGCCTGGCCTGCTGAGCTCCTCCAGCATTTTGTGTGTGTACATTGCTTGGATTTCCAGCACCTGCAGATTTTCTCTTGTTTGTCAAGTCTTTTAGTACCCAGTTGTCACAGACTAGTTTTAACGTTGGGCTCCAGGATGACTTGGTTCCACTCCATTTTTGTAGGTGAGGTTGATGACAGACCTGCAAATTTTACACAGGACCTAGCACACTCTTCCACTCCACCTCTGTTTAAGCCCAGGTTTGTTCTTGTATCCCATCTTTAGCTGCACAAGCAGCCGATTCCCATCCCTTGAAATGTGAAGGTTTGCTCCTATATCTCCACAGCAACTCCATCCAGCATTAATTCCAGGGCTTTTTGATAGACAAGGAATTTCCTAAGATCCAAAGGTTGGTGGAGTGCAGGGCAGTCCAAGTCTCCCTCTTCTCCAGCCCTTTATCTTACAAATCCAGCTGGCTTCACCTATCTCCTTCCCCTCTCCCCAACTTTTTATTCTGGCATCTTCGCACCCCCGCTTGTTTTCCAGTCCTGAAGAAGGGTCTCATCCTGAAACGCAGGATGTTTATTCATGTCTGACCTGCTGCGTTCCTCCAGCAGTTTGTGGGTGTTGCTTTGGTCCACGAGGAGCTGTGTGAACAGAGCTGTCAGTAGTGATTTTATTGAAGTGGCGTTTCTGTTGACATTGCTTTGGGGCCGAGCTGATGCAGTAAGACAGACTGTCCCACAGTTAAAGGTGCACCCCTACAGCGTGAAGTTCAGACATCAAGTGCCAGGGACGGGATGCAAGTGGCTGCTATTCTAGATTCATCCACTCTAGGCACTGGGGGCAATTTACAGTAGCTAATTCACTCACTAACCTGCGCATCTTTGGGATAGGGTAGGAAACTGGAGCACCTCGGGGGGAACCCACCGGGAGAACTTGGTGGCAGCACAACGTTTCACAGTACCAGCGACCCGGGTTCGATTCCTGGCGCTGTCCGTAAGGAGCTTGTACATACTTCCCATGTCCGCAGTTGCTGCCTGAGCATCCAAGTATTTCCAGTCTTTATCAAAGCCACTGTAGGGTTACAATTTGCACCACATTATGTGAAAGACATAAAGACAACACACAAAGGAGTGTAGTTGTTAAAATTCTGATAAACACAGTCCTTTTGCATTTGAGTGCAGGGAAAAAGAAAGGGGGGGAAATGGAGAATGAAGCAAACCAGAAAATACTCAAAATCCAGCAGGTTAGGCTGCAGCTGTCCGAATGACAATAATTCTCACTGGGGCAGCACCGTAGTGTAGCGGTTAGCACAACACTTTACAGTGCCTGCTGTAAGGATGGGGTTCAATTCCCACTGCTCTCTGTAAGCAGTTTGTATGTTCTCCCTGTGACCGTGTGGGTTTCCTCCGGGTGCTCGGGTTTCCTCCCACAATCCAAAGACATACTGGTTCATAGGGTAATTGGTCATTGTAAATTGTCCCCTGATTAGGCTAGGGTTATATCGAGGGTTGCTGGCCAGCACAGCTCGAAGGGCTGGAATGGCCTGATCTGTGCTGTACCTCAATCGTTACATACATACACAAAATCCGCACAGACAGCACCCGAGGTCAGGACTGAACCCTGGTCTCCGTACCTACGAGCCAGTCAAAGCCAGGTTTAGAGTGGCACCGCACACAAAAGTGGCAAAATTCATCAATGCCACGGCAAATGCTGATGACACAAATCATAGGACTGTTCCGCTGTTCCCTGCTCCTTTTCAATGGGGACTGTAGCACAGATCACCTCAGATGTGACGTCAAGAAATCAAATGGCAAAGCAGAACACACATACCAGGTTAAATGGTACCTGTGTCTCGCATGAGGGGCTGCACCCCTGTACACACACAGTCACACTTGTAGGTGGGGAGAGAGTCGTGTCACTCCCGCATTCAGACACGGTGCAGTGAGCTCAGCATGGAATCACCAATGAATGGACCAAATGCCTTCCAGGGAAGTTTAGCTCAGAGCCACAACCCAAAGAACATTTACCTCTGAGAGACGCACAAAACCATTCACCATCTTAGTGCAAACACGAGGAAATCTGCAGATTTCCATTCACCATTTTAGTGCCAGTCTTTTCTCCTTTTTCTCTCTTGCAGGTCTCGATTCTCAACCCCTCACCCCAGCAGCTAGTGATTCTCTCAGAATGGGCCTGGGTGCAAGCTATTCAGCAGAAGAACTGCACATCCCTGTCATTGCTCCATGTTGGCACATATCTAGTACATGTTAGCTGGGGTCACCGAGGTCGATTATCACACCCCAGCTGGGGGCCAGTTAACGCAGCACAGACAGGGCAAATCAAAGCCAGTTTACATGATTAAGCACTACATTTAATCATTAAACTCGCAGGGCAGTCTTGCGGCTTTATAGAGTGGGGAATTTCCACTTCGGTCCTCCTTACAGTGTTAAATCCAGATCAGCCTCAAATGAAAAACAATGCGGGAAAATGGGCATTTTTCCCCAGTAAAAGGAATCTGCATTCACGAAGGGCTTTTCACAACCCTCCACTGGTGCTTTAATATGCAAACACAGCAGACAACTTTTGACACACCAGGGTCCTGCGATGCATTAGAATAGCCAACAGATAATTTATTTCTGTTGATGCACTGGGCAGTAATCCAGCTAGAGCTCCGGGATCTTCCACAATCATCCGAGGCTCAATTTTAATATCTCATCTAAAATACTCATCCCCAACAGTCCGACTCCTTCAGTAAATCGCCAGCGCATCAAGAGTCACAGCCCAGACTGCGGCGGTCTCTATGATGCAGGGCTGAGACCTGCTTCACCAGGGAGGGGCGCTGCCCAGACGTTGCTCCTACAACGCGCCATGCCAGGCTCTCTCCAAAAACCACTGCACAGTTCGAGCTTGGAACGGGCAAACAAAGCATTCGAGGGGCTGTGCTGCGATCAGGTGCTCAGTGAGGGTCAAACAAACAGACACCATCTCTTTAAATCAGTCCGTGTCTGAAAACTTTTTTGAGCAAGTCGACAGCAGCTGGTCGCCTTCAGCACCAGGCAGGCTGATTCAATCAGAAACAGCTGACACTGCCAGAAAACCCGCCCCAAAGCCGAAAAGCTCCCCTCCCCCAACGCGGCACCCCCTTCGTCTTCCACTCGGACGTCGGCGAACCTTCTTCACCGTACAGAGCGTCAGCTTGCTTCACTGAGAAAGTCACCCACGGGTGGGCTGGGGCACAGGACAAGGCAAGTCAAACCCAAACCCAGAGTCACGACAGCGACTCCCACAATGATAGGGGCGCTGCGTGTGCAAGCAAAGCAACTCTGAAATCAAAGTGTCAGTCACTGAGACAGAAATTTGGAGTCACGATAAAAGAACACGGGTTCGGGAACAGGCCCCCTCTTGCTGGCCCTTTGTGCAATGAACTTCAGACGATCCCGCTTCACCAACCGGGACTGCCTCTGCTTCTACCTGGCACAGTAGGTGAAGCTACCCACCATTCAGAGGCACAGCAATTTCCTCTCATTCCTAGAATGAGAGGGCATATATTCGCAATAATGCGAATAATTCTCACCTGGAGCTGAGAAGGTGCTCCCTGCCTCAGGTGTACAGTTGTTGAGTTTATTCAAAAGATCAGGCAGACGTATCACCAGACATACAGTACATGCTCACATCAGTAAGGGTGTCTCTCTTATCCAAAAGTTATCCACGGATATGATGACCCCGTGGGTGAGCCCACCTGAGAGAAGGAAAAAGCTGTGACCTTTGAGAACCCCCACCCTTCTACATGACCTGCTGAGTATCTCCAGAGATTTTAGGCTAGCAGGCGTCTGAGAATGCAATGTTCATGCCGTCAGGCTGGAAGGTGCCCAGATAAAAGATCTATTTATTGAGAGTCAATGTGGAGTAGGCCTTTCCGGACCTTCAAGCTGCACTGCCCAGCAACCCACAATTTAACCCTGGCCTAATCACAAGGCAATTTACAATGACCAGTTAACCAACCGGCACATTTTTGGATTGTGAGAGGAAACGAACACCCAGGGGAAACCCATGCCGTCATGGAGAGAATATAGGCAGTGGCGAGAATTGAACCCGGGTAGTCTGCATTGTGAAGTGTTATGCTAGCCATGATACTACCGTGACTATAAACTGCTCTTCTAATTTTCAGCTGGTTTTGACCTAGCAATGGATGGGGTTGTTGACAGACATGTTCACAATTTTAAGTAAATTTATTATCAAAATACATATACATCACCATAGATTCATTTTAGACCACAAAACCATAAGACATAGGAGCAGAATTAGGCCATTCAGCCCATTGAGTCTGCTCCGCCATTCCATCATGGCTGATCCCGGATCCCACTCAACCCCATACCCCTGCCATCTCACCATATCCTTTGATGCCCTGACTGATCAGGAACCTACCAATTTCTGCCTTAAATATACCCATGGATTTGGCCTCCACAGCAGTCTGTAGCAGAGCATTCCACAGATTCAACTCTCTCTGGCTAAAAATATTCCTCCTTACCTCTGTTCTAAAAGGTTGCCCCTCAATTCTGAGGCTGTGCCCTCTAGTTCTGGATACCCCCATCACAGGAAACATCCTCTCCACATCCACCCTATCTAGTCCTTTCAACATTCAGTAGGTTTCAATGAGATCCCCCCTGCATTCTTCTAAATTCCAGTGAGTACAAGCCCAAGGCTGTCAAATGCTCCTCATATGTTAACCCTCTCATTCCTGTAATCATCTTCGTGAACCTCCTCTGGACTCTCTCCAATGACAACACATCCTTTCCGAGATATGGGGCCCAAAACTATTGACAATACTCAAAGTGCGGCCTGACTAGTATCTTTATAAAGCCTCAGCATTATATCCTTGCTTTTATATTCTACTTCCCTTACAATAAATGCCAACATTGCGTTTGCCTTCTTTACCACAGATTCAACCTGTAAATTAACCTTCTGGGAGTCTTGCACAAGGACTCCCAAGTCCCTCTGCACCTCGGATATTTGCATTTTCTCCCCATTTAGATAACAGTCTGCACTATAGTTCCTCTTACCAAAATGCATTTCATACATTTTCTAACACTGTATTCCATCTGCCACTTTTTCGCCCAATCTTCCAATTTGTCTACATCCTGCTGCAATTACACTACTTCCTCAGCACTACCGACCCCTCCACACATCTTCATACCAACCGCAAACTTTGCCACAAAGCCACCAATTCCATTTTCTTGCAGGCATTCACAGTAAATACAAAGAAACAACAAAAAAAAGCAAAATAGTAATAATAAATAAATAAATAATAAATATTGAGAACATGAGACGAAAAGTTCTTGAAAGTGAGTCCATGGGTCGTGGGAACATTTCAGTGATAGGGCAAGTGAAGTTATCCCCTTTGGTTCAAGAGCCTGATGGTTGAGGGATAATAACTGTTCCTGAACCTGGTGGTGTGAGCCCTGAGGTTCCTGTACCTTCTTCCTGATGGCAGTTAGAAGAGAGCAAGTCCTGGGTGGTGGGCATCCCTGATGATGGATGCTGCTTTCCTGCAACGGGGCTCTTTGTAGATGTGCTCAATCGTGAACACTAACTCACTATTCCTCTTTTGCGCCATTTATTTTTTTTTCTTATTGTAACTTACAGTCCATTATGACGATTCTGCAAGAAGACAAATCTCAAGGTTGCAAATGGTACACGTGGTTTGACATTAAATTTACTTTGAACTGATGTTTTCTTTATAAATGTCAGGCACTGCACTGCTGTCACAAAACAAATTTCGTGACACATGTCAGTGACAATAAACCCGATTCTGATTCTAACCTTACTGAATGACAGAGCAGATTTCTGCATTCTTATTTCAGCGAGGCTCAAGGAAGGGGTCTCGAAAGGAATCGTCTTGTTTGCCTGTTGTACTCCTGTCACACATCATCTGCAATCAGAAACCTGCAAATCTGGAACTTCTATCACACAAATGTTCCCAGACTTCCGGGGACTTGGGTTCCTCTTCCAAATTTGGACCTACAGGCAAAAGGCTCCAACTAGTTCAAGGGCATCTGACATTAGTCCATGGTTGAGACTGTGCACGTGAACCCAACACCGAGGACTGGAACTGCATTTGCTAAAGATGCCTGCAACTAAGTTTCAATGTGCATTAATGGAAATGAATGGTGAGAGGTGGGTACACAGGGCAGAAGATGATCTAAGATAATGACCAGAGACACATTTCAACATGCTTGGTGCTTATACATCAGCATTACAGTCAACATAGTATCTGTATAATTACACAGAACTGTGTAAAGAGCAGCAACCAAGGTCCCATGAATAACACTGAGCCAAAATGTCAATGCTTCTATTCCTCCCACTGACACCGTTTGACATAATACAGTCATAAAGTACGACACAGAAACAGAGCCTTCAGCCCATCTAGTCCATGCTGAACCCTTTGAACTGCCTTCTCCCATCAATCTGCACCTGGACCAGAGTCCTCCATACACCTGTCATCCATGTATCAATCCAAACTTCTCTTAAACAGTTTTTTTTTAAATTTCCCACAATGTCTGTCTCATGGGCTCCAATTTAAACAAGCACCAACTACCTGCAAAGTCTACTTTCTGCCTTCGTACTCAACCGCAGACCCCCTGGGCAGGGAGGAATCAGGTTTATTATGACTGACATACGTTGTGAAATTTGCTGTTTTGTGGCAGTAGTACAACGCAAAACATAAACTATATCAGAAATTGCAATAAGCAATTATATACAAAAATTAAGCAGTGCAAAAAGAGAGCAAAAGCAGTGCAATACTGTTAAGGGACCGTTCAGAAATCTGATGCCAGAAGGGAAGATGATGATCCTAAAATGTTGAGTGTGTGTCTTCAGGCTCTCGTACCTCCTCCCCAATGATGGTAATGAGAAGCATCAACTGGATCCATCCACAGTGGAATGTGAGTGGACCATTCTCAGGTGTGGTGCTGTATGTGATCCGATGGTTTGGTACTGCTTGGGGGAGGAGGCAGAATCTGCGTCAGAGAAATGGGGACAACAAAGAGCAGAATCCACCTTGCTATACACAGAACTTAGAACACTACAGCACAGTACAGGGCCTTCAGCTCATGAGATGTTGTAACGATCCTTTAATCTACTCCAAGATCAATCTAATATTTCCCTTCCACAAAGCCCTCCATTTTCCTTCTATCCATGTGCCTACATAAGAGTCTCCCTAATTATTATTTCAATAATAATAATAAACTTTTTTATCGAGCACTTTTCATACAGACAGGTGCTTTACAAAAGGGATTAGGTGCAAAAACGAACATAAAATGAAAACTAAAAATAAACATGAAAATGAAAGACAAAAAGTGTTAGTTAAAAGCAGGGTTAAATCAATCAGTTTTGAGCTGGTGTTTAAAAGTGTCAACTGAGTCTGCATCCCTTAAAGTTTTAGGTATTGAATTCCACAGTGTAGTTCAAAAAAGCTGACCTGCCAATTATCTTCTGAGGGAGAATGTCTAAATTGCAGAGATCAGTGGAACAAGACCTGAGAGCTCAGGCTGGATTATAAAACAAAAATGATTCTGTGATTTACTACAGTCTCAGACCATTAAGAGCTTTAAAAACAAGTAATGTAACTTAAAAATCTACTCTAAAAGAGACATGAAGCCAATGCAGTGTAGCTCGTATGGGAGTGATATGTTCCCTCATCCTGGTTTTAGTTAAAAGTCTAGCAGCGACATTCAGAATGAGTTGAAGATTGTCAATAGATTTCTTGGAAGGCCATTAAAAAGTGCATTGCAGTAATCTAGTCTACTTGACATAAAGATGTAAATTAGTTTTTGCGCATCATTACGTGACGGAAACGAAGGTACCTCTGCAATATCCCTCAAGTGTAAAACTGCTGCTCTGGTCACTTCCTTTATGTGGAATTTAAAATTCAAATATGAATCAAGGATAACACCCAGACTTGTTACTTCTGATTTTACAAGAGGTGTCAAGTTCCCAAGTTTATCAAAAAGTTTATTTCTTTTGGCTTTGGTATTTCAGTTTTATCTTCATTTAGTTTGAGGGAATTATGACCCATCCATTGGTTTATTGCAGCCACACCAGAGTCAGGGAAGATGGGAGTTAGTGTATCAACATCAGGCTCAACTGAGATGTACAATTGTATGTCATCTGTATAACTGTGGAAATCAAGTTTATACTCCTGATGAAGGGTCTCACCCCAAAACTTCTTTTCAATAGATGCTGTCTGGCCTGCTGAGTTCCTCCAGCATTTTGTGTGTGTTGTTATGCTCTCTAATGATGTCTCCTAAGGGGAGCACATACAAGGAGAGTAGGGGACCAAGAGTATTGCACCTGCCTCTACTACCAACCCTGGCAGTGTGCTCCATGCACCGATCACTCTGTAAAAAAAAACCTACCTCTGACATCTCCCTTTGCTTTACTCCAGTCACCTTAAAGTTATGTCCTCTCTTATCATCTTATACACCTCTATTAAGTCACTTCTCATCCTCCTTCACTTCAAAGAGAAAAGCCCTCACTCACTCAACCTTTCCTCATAAAACACGTTCTCTACTCCAGGCAGCATCTGGGTAAATCATCTCTGAACCCTCTTTGGAGCTTTCACATCCGTCCTATAATTGATAGTGTTCACATGGGTGTAATTGGGAGGACAGGCTCATTGACCAGAAAGAGATAACTTCACTTATCCCATCACTGAACTGTTCCCACAACCTATGGACTCACTTTCAAGGTCTCTACATCTCATGTTATTGATTATTATTATTCTTTCTTACTTTTTGTATTGGCACAGTTTGTTGACTTTTGCACACTGGTTGAACGTCCAAGTTGGTGCAGTCTTCCACTGATTCTGTTATGGTTATTATTCTATTATGGATTTATTGAGTATGCCCACAAGAAAATGAATCTCAGGGTTGTATATGGTGAAATATATGTACTCTGATAATAAATTTACTTTAAACACTTTAAAATGCATATTTCTAAAACTAAGAGAAAATGTGGCAACCAGACTTGAACACATTACTGCAAGTGTGGTCTAACCACTTTTATAAAGCTGCAAAATTACCTCATGGCTCTTGAACTCAATCCCCCCCCCCAAATAATAAAGCCCAACACACCAAACACTTTCTTAACCAACATGTCAACTTGCACAGCAACTTTGAGGGATCTCTGGACATGGATCCCAGTAAATGAAACACAGCAATCACCGTACTGCCTCGATCTGCCTGCTCATTGCATCCTTGCTGACTGCAGAGCTGTAAACTTTTCCAAATTATTAATTAGTTAAAATCCAGGAAAGCCTGGGCATCCTTTGCCAAAGTTTAAGCGGCTTAGAGTGAAACAGGTACCAGGAGATTTGAGAAGGGAAAAATAAACTCACGTGTGTCATTTGTTTAACATAGAAAAGGCCTGCCAAACACTTGCATATGTTTTCACATTCCAGCACCAGGGAGCACAGTAATACCACATGGCAAAGTTAGCTCCTTTTCAATTTGTCCCATGTTCTAAAATAGGAAACTTAGCCAATGAAGTGAAAGATACAAATGAGCCCATTTCCCCCTCTCAAACCTTCCAGTTCATTCCCACACAGGCCTGCAAATTATTCCCCTCAGATGCCTATGCAATTTCTTTTCTGAAGCCACCACTACTCAAGCTGCAGTTCCAGATTATAACCATTCTCTGCATTAAAACATCTTCCCTCACATGTTCCATGCTTTTAGCTCATCACCTCGTCCTTCAACTGTGCATCGTGACTGTATCCAATTCCACCACCCACCTCTGGCAGAACATCCGGATGTCAATCACTGTGTGAAAGAAAACTTTACTTCTCAGATCCCTTTTAAAACTCCTTCCTCTCAGCCCAAAATGATACCTCTTTATTTTTGGGTGCCATGGGTCACCTCAGAGTTGGTCAGTTAATTGGCTACTGTTAAGTTGCCTCTAGTGTGTAGATGAGCGGTAGAATTTGCAGGGAATGGATGAAAATGTGCGGAGAATGAAAAACATGGAAATAATCTGAAAAAAACAGCCAACATAACGAAAGATCTCTTCCACCCTGGACATCTCTCTTCTCCCTCTTCCATCAGGCAGGAGGCAGAAAATCTAGAAACAAAAGCACCAACCAGCCTTGTGGACAGGACAACTTCTGTTTCACCATTAAGGCAACTGGACAGACCTCTTCTCTGATAAAGGGGAACTCCTGGCCTCACAGTCCATCTTCTCACACCGTTTTCTCCTTACTTTCTGCCTGCACTGCATTTTCTCTGTGGCACACATATTCGGTACGCTGTTCGTGCTTTTCTCCTGTACTGCCCCTGATATTCTTACGCTTTGAAGTGATCTGTTCTGAAAGCTTTTCACTCTGCCTCAGAATCAGGATTAAGACCAACATGTCATGCAATGTGTGGTTTTTGTATCAGCAGCACCATGCAAGACAAAAGTTACAAAAAAAAGTAGTTCAAATAGAGGAATAGCAAAGTGGTGTTTAGAAATCTGATGGTGGAGAAGAAGCTGTTGAGTGTGGGTCTTCAGGCTCCTGTATTTCTTCTCCATAATAACAAACCAAGCTACAAATGAGCATAAATGATCAGTGGACCCAGTCATCTGAAAGGCTTCTTTATTTGCTGTATCTCACCATGACTCCCAATCTCCACTCAACTTTCTCGGCACTGAAGGAAAGACCAGCTTATTCCAGCCTAACCTTGGACCCTTGTCTCTGTAACCATTTATTGTCCCAGTAGGTGAATCACATGCTCCTCGGGCTTGGTGGCCACAATGATAAAAGAGCTTTCGTTATCTAATTGGGAGGTTGCTCAGATTTTCCGATAGGATTCAGCATCGACAATTTGCATGTTTAGCCACAAGAACCCTGAGGCATTTCACAAATCAGCCTGATTAGATCCTGAACTAGGAGTTGGCTGAAGAGTTTCAGCGAAAAGAATAACCACACAAGCAGGTTTTAAGCAGGTTTTAGAGGGCGGGGAGAGGTTTGACAAGGGAGAGGTTTAAGGGAGAGATTAGCAGATTTCAGAGGCAGGATTGATTGCTGAAGGAAGTGCAGTGAAATTGTCTTCCCAGAAATGACAACGCACTGAACGAGAAATGAGGTAAAGGTGATTGATGTGTGTACAGCCAATCGGCACCAGGGGTAAAGGAGAGGTCCCAAACGGGAAGTTTGTGCTACTGGACAGCTTGATAAGGACAATCCTGAGATACATAAATGACCTATGCTCAGAAAGAGTAGCTTCAAAGAAAACAAAATACTGCTGATGCCAAAGGTCTGAAATAAAACAGAAGGTGTCAGAAATAGTACAATGAGCAGAACTGGGGGATCTTCTTTTAATGTTGCAAGAGCTGAGATACCTGCATGCCATCTAGGCAGATCATTCCAAACACAAGCACATCAAGGTAGCACAAAAGGAAGACCAGTAACAGGATGCAGAATATGGTGTTACAGTCGTAGAGAAGCTGCAGTGTAGGCAGTCGAAAAGGAGCAAGGGCCGTGACAAGATAGATTGAGAGATTAGAAGTTCTTTATCACACAAGCGGTTTGTTCAATGCCATATGAGCGCAGGACAGAAGAGGTGCTTATGCTTGGGAGTATGTATTCTCAAGATTTTGTACCAGACTGGGATGAGAAGAGAGAATGACCAGGATAGGTGGGGTCTTTGATTATATTGGCTGCTTTCCTGAGGCATTGGGAAGTGTAAGACAGAATCAATGGGGGGGGGGGGCGCGGCTGGTTTTTGTGGTCAACTGTTTAGAAATTTCTGCAATTTCTTGCAGGGTTGGGTGGAGCATTTGCCATACCAAGCTGAGGTGCATCTAGACAGGATGCTTTGTAAACATTGGTGAGGGTCAACAGGGCAATGCTGAAACGATAGACCAAGAAACATGAAGCCCTGCTCCAATGGCCAAAGATCGGTAATTCTACTTTTTGTTTCTCCCTCCATAGATGCTGCCTGACACTCCCAACTTTTCTTTTATTGAATGGTCGATTTTACCAATAGCTTAAAAGAAGATGCACTCCAACTTGTGATGAAGAGTGTTCATTTTAAAAGCGAGCCAACTTGTAACGAAGAGTGTTCATTTTAACAGCGAGACAACACCAGAAGGAAATACAGCTTAATTGTGACTTTTAAAAATGAACTGGAGGAACAAAGAGATTGCAAAGTACTTAAAATAGGTGACCACAAAAATGACTAAAGGCACATAATGTGGTGAATTTATACAATACAGGTGTCCCCCACTTTTTGAATGTTCGCTTTACGAAACCTCACTGTTACGAAAGACCTACATTAGTTACCTGTTTTCACTAACAGAAGGTGTTTTCACTGTTACGAAAAAAGCAGCACGCGATATAACGTAGCGCGTGCGCCGAGCAGCTGCTCTCCCCCGGATTCGGAACGGCATTGTAGCCGGCATTGCTTAAGCACATGCCTGTGAGCAGCCTTTAGCAAGATGAGTTCTAAGGTATCTGAAAAGCCTAAAAGAGCTCGTAAGGGTGTTACACTTAGCGTAAAACTGGACATAATTAAGCATTTCGATCGTGGTGAACGAAGTAAGGACACAGTGAGTTTGGCTTGTGGAAGTTGACGAAGATGATGTTGAAGAGGTTTTGGCATCCCATGACCAAGAACTGATGAATGAAGAGCTGATGCAATTGGAAGAGGAAAGGATAACAATCAAAACTGAATACAATAGCAAATGGACCGAAGGTGAAGTTGTCCAGGAACTGAACGTGAAGCAACTGCGTGAGATTTTTGCTGCAATGATAAAGTATGAAAGGGTACGTCGGTTTAGGGCATATTTGCAGGATGGTTTGAGTGCTTACAAAGAACTGTATGATTGAAAAATGCACGAGGCTCAGCAGTCAAGCAAGCCTTCCACAACAGCCACAGCAGACGACAAACCTCGACCTTCGACATGGAGGCAGGCAGACATAGGAGAAGATGAGTAGCCTGCCCTAATGGAAACAGACGATGATGAGATGACACCCCAGTGTCCCACCACCCCAACCCACAGGCCCCGGACAGATAGCAATCCACGGAGAATGCAGCGCTAGCCAGGAGGCACCCAGCACATCTTTAAGAAAAAAGCCGAAATAAACATGCTAATGAATTTGGTGCCGTCCAGCACGTAAATGTCAGCCCAGATCAGAAGTGATGAAGTCTCTTATCTTGGCCAACAATTACATGCCAGGTGGCACCTAATTAATTAGCATGTTTATTTCGGCTTTTTTCTTAAAGATGTGCTGGGTGAGTCCCGGCTACCGCTGTACCCCTGTATGCTTCGCGGATCGGTATCGGTTGCTGCCCGGAGGGTGGGGGCCACTGCACCACCCCAACCTGCGATGACTCAGCCTAACACACCATCATCAGTGTGCTCGGCCGTCTTCCCAATTCCCGTAAGTGGTACTACACTGTACATACATTATTTCTACTTGATATCGGCTGTGTATTTTTACATGTTATTTGGTATGATTTGGCAGCTTCAGAGCCTAAAGGTTACTGGACAGAGTGTTTTGCCAACAGCGCTTGTGTAAGATTTTCTGCCGAGAGCGTTTACGCCGTGTTTTTGCCGATGGCGCTTGCGTGAGATTTTTGCTACGGAGAACAGTTCAGGCAATCGTTGTAGAGAAGTATTTCTAATTTATATAGGCTGTGTATTTATCATATCATTCCTGCTTTTACTATCTGTTACTGTTATTTTAGGTTTTATGTGTTATTTGGCATGATTTGGTAGGTTATTTTTGGGTCTGCGAATGGTCACAAAATTTTCCCATATAAATAAATGGTAATTGCTTCTTCGCTTTACGACATTCTGGCTTACGAACCGTTTCATAGGAACGCTCTACCTTCGGATGGCGGGGGAAACCTGTACTGCAGTTACACTTCAAGCAAAATACAGTTGATGTTGAAATCTGATACAGAAATAGAAAATGCGAGAAGATCTCATCACAGACCCTCCCTTCTGCTTTGTCTCCACTCCTCCTCTTTCCCTTACAGCTTAGTTCTAATTTTGCCCAGTTAAAAGTTTGCTGCAATGTTGTCCCTCTCTCTTACCCCTCTCAGATGCTGCCCGACTGACTGAGTCTTTTAAGCCACTATAAGATTGTAATTTGCACCACATTATGCGACAAGATATAAAGACAACACACAAGATGTACCCTTGCGTAAGCGGCTGGAGGTATTAAATAATGATAAACTAAACTCTTTTACATTTCACCGCAGAAGGAAAAAGGGAACGGAGAATAAAGCAAATCAGAAGATACTCAAAACCCAGCTGGTCAGACAGCAGCTGTCTAAAGGACAATACTTATTACTGGGGTGGCACAGTTAGCACAACTCTTTACAGTACCAGCGACCCAGGTTCAATTCCTGCCGCTGTTTGTTCTCCCCGTGACCATCTGGGTTTCCTCTGGGTGGTTCGATTTCCTCCCACAGTCCAAAGGCCTGCCGGTTGGCTGCTTAATTGGTCATCGTAAACTGCCCCGTGATTAGGCTATGGTTAAATCAGTGTTTCTGGCTGGCGTAGCTCGATGGGCCCAAAGGGTCTATTCTGCGAAATATCTCAATAAATAAAGCAAATTTCTGGTGATAGATTTACTGGGAGAAAGAGGAAAGGTGACACCCTGCGCAGTATTTGTGTACGTTGTCCAGTTCTGACAAAGGGCCTTCAAATGACACATTTACCCTGCTTCTTTTACCGCAGATGCTGCCTGACCTGCTAGGTGTTTCCAGCATTTTCTAGTTTACTTCAGGTTATATAAAGAAAAATTCTTGCACCATTTTAGCCAGGATAGGTGCCTGGCCAAAGTTCAAAGTCAAAGCAGGTTAACTGATCACATGTGAGTAGAGGGTAGCTGGAGGAAATCAGGAAAAACAAAAAGGGATGTCCAGTCCTTGATCTTTAGTGGCATTTACAATGGAATAGGTATGTCTGTGTGTGTGGATAGGGCTTCCGGCATTGTACAATTGGTGAGGCTTTGTAGGATTGCTTCTGACTGAGGACTTAACACAAATTTAACTAACTCTGTCTTTAGAAGGAACAGAAAAAAACTTCTTTATAGAGCAAGGGTTCCGAACCTGGAGTCCACAGAGCCCTCGGATAACGGTAGGGGTTCATGGCATTAAAAAAAAAGGTTGGGGACCCCTGACAAAGAGGATGGTAAAACATTCAAAGGCTTTTCAAAAGAGCACAAGTGGAAATTGATACCAAGGCACAAGGGCTTGTTAAGAAAAGCAACTAAAAAATTAGTTGAAGTGCAAGGTTCTAATTTCAGAAAGCAGCAGCAGGGTGATTGGATCTCAGGGATGGAAATTCAAGGCTTTGTGGACAAACAAGCAACAACCCCGAACCCGAAATTAGGGACTTGCTGACTACAGGTTAACCAGCCTGGAGATACTGGGTCAGCATGGACAAGTTGGATATTTTGTGGTATATTTAAACCAGTTAATTTACAGACCCACTACCACTGGCAAGCTGCATCACAATCGGTTCTGGAGTAATTTGGCAAGTCACACAGCTTTTGTGGAAGGAATTGGACAGTTGACGTTTCAAGTCCAGACCCTTCAAGGGCACTCGTCCAACTCCCTTCTACAGATGCTGCCTGGCCTGCTGAGCTAGTCTCCAACCTTTTGTGTTGCTCTATATTCCGGAATCAATCCCGCCTCCATTCACGGGCTGACTCAGTTTTAATCTTCGGAAAGACTAATGCCCTTTTATCTACTTTCAATACTTGGAAACAAGTAACTGCAACACATCTGGAAAAAGGGGATAAAACGCCAGGAACCGCTCAGATGGAGCACAGTTGGACAAATACACTGGCAATTTAACTTGTGGTGTTCTGCAGGCTGGCAAATCATGGTGACTAACTTTTGCTCCCTGCTGATTTCTGAATTCCCGATTTTTAAGTGAGAGGCTCCCGCTCCCTCATTTCCGGGGGGGGGGGGGCGGTGATTGGGAGAGAGAATAGCCTAGTGCCTACCTGAATGCCAACATTTAAAAATTATTTAATTCAGCGGTCACTTTCAGAGTTAGCAACTACAGAAAAGAAATGTTACCCAGGACCTATGCATCTGGTGGTTATTCCTTCCCACTTCACTAAGTAAGAATTAAATAAAAGGGTTACTGTGGTTCGCATAGGGGCTTCCATAGACCAACACAATAACAAGCCGCGAAAGGTAAACAGTAGGCACGTTTGTGATACGTGATCACATTGACTATAATTACAGTCTAGTACGGGTTCCACAAGGTGCCCTCATAATGATAAGGATCAGCAGGGAACAACTACTCTGTCTTCTGAAACCCTGCGGATGCCGAAGCTGTGTCTTTGGAACACGATGAAGCTAAACAAACTTCTGTAGATCCAGGCATTAAATCACAAGACTGCTGAACAAAGTTCAGATCCCCATGCCAGGCAGACATTGCCATTTTAAGAAACTCGAACATACTGATCTTTTTTTTTCTATTTTCCCCTTCCAGCCTTGAAGTGCTCTGATCTCACCCAGAGCCTCACTCCACTGGTGAAACTGCTCGCTCCCATATAAGGAGAACAGCTGTACGATCCAAGCCGGGCTGGTGAAGCTGTGGGCGGGGACGACGGTGGGAGGGAGGGGGCTGGGTTTACGCCGCAGTTCATTTAAAGCCACTGCGACAACAGCAAACAGAAAGGCTGGGCAACTCATTCCCTCCGGCTTTATTCTGTGAATGGGGCATCGAGCACAGAACACAAGGTCTACCGCAAGATGAATAAAATGCTTTATTATGCCACCCAACACACCTGGGCTTTCAGCATCTGGAAGAGTTCCACAAAACAGTTGTAGAGACTCAATCAGTGCTCATTGTAATTGTCCCTCTCCCCCCCATCACCATTCCCCATTCCCGTTTCCCCGTCTCACCTTATCTCCTGACCTGCCCACTTTTGGTACTCCTCTCCCTTCCCTTCCTTCCATGATCACCTGTCCTCTCCTATCTCCTCCAGCCCTTTACCTCTTAACTTCCCAGCTCGTTACTTCAACCCCCTCTCCCAACTTCACCTATCACCTACCACCTTGTACTTCCTCCTCCCTTCCCCCACCTTCGGAATCTGAATCCTTCCCCTTTCCTTTCCAGTCTTGATGAAGGGTCTCAGCCTAAACATCAACTGTTCACTCTTCTCCACAGATGCTGCCTGGCCTCCGGCATTCCGTTTGTGCTGGTTGCATTTCCAGCATCTGCAGACTTTCTTGCATCTTAACTGCAATCTCAGCCTCACATTAAAACAAACTTCTCCCAATGCCATGACAGAGGAGGTAGCAACTCAACACACATCTCAAACTGCTGAGAACCCAATCTGGGAAGAGGACAGAGGTGGTGGAAGAGGAGGAGTACAGTGCACTTTGGGAAGTTTGATGGCCCAAGAAACCGAAGACCTGGTATTTTGGAGCGACAACGACATTCAAGTCGATGTTACAGTCACATGCTCAAGTACATGCATGCACAGGTGCAAAGATAAACTCGCAGTGGCATTACAGACACAGCAGCCGACACAAAGCATTCTGAAGAAAAGTAGCAGGAAAGCAGCCTCCATCATCTGGGACCCCTGCCCCCACCATCCTGGTCAGGCTCTCCTCTCGCTGCTGCCATCAGGAAGGCGGTACAGGAACCTCAGGACTCTCACCACCAGGTTCAGGAACAGTTATTACCTCTCAACCATCAGGTCTTGAGCCAACTTCACTTGTTCCATCATTGAAATGTTCTTGCAACCTACAGGCTCACTTTCAAGGACGCTTCACCTCATGTTCTTGTTACATATTATCTCTTCCTTTTTGTGTTTACACATTCTGTTGTCTTTTGCACACCGGTTGAATGCTCAAGCTGGTGTGGTCTTTCATTGATTCTGTTACGCATTTATTGAGTATGCCTGCAAAAAAATAAATCTCAGGGTTGTATATGGTGACATAATAAATTTTTGCTAATAAATTTACTTTTACCTTAAAATTGTACATCAATTCGGCTGCCCATTTCCTCCACAGATGCTGTCTAACCTGCTACGTTCTTCTACCATTTTTTGTGGTTTGGAAAGTTATGTTAAAAACATAGAAAACCTACAGCACAATACGGGCCCTTTGGCCCATAATGCTGTGCCAAACATGTACTAGAAATTACCTAGGGTTACCCATAACCCTCTATTTTTCTAAGTTCCATGTACCTATCCAGGAGTCTCTTAAAAGACCCCATCGTATCCATCTCCACCGCCGCCGCCGGCAGCCCATTCCACGCACTCACCACTCTCTGCGTAAAAAACTTACCCCTGACATCTCCTCAGTACCTACTTCCCAGAACCTTAAAACTGTGCCCTCTTGTGTTAGCCATTTCAGCCCTGGGAAAAAGCCTCTGCCTATCCACACGATCAATGCCTCTCATCATCTTGTACACCTCTATTAGGTCCCCTGTCATCCTCCTTCGCTCCAAGGAGAAAAGGCCAAGTTCACTCAACCTGTTCTCTTACATAAAACATGCTCCCCAATCCAGGTAACGTCCTTGTAAATCTCCTCTGCACCCTTTCTATAGTTTCCACATCTTTCCTGTAGTGAGGTGACCAGAACTGAGCACAGTACTCCAAGTGGGGTCTGACCAGGGACCTATATAGCTGTAACATTACCTCTCGGCTTTTGAACTTAATCCCACAGTTGATGATAGCCAATACACCTTACGCTTTCTTAACCACACAGTCAACCTGCGCAGCAGCTTTGAGTGTCTTATGGGCTCGGACCCCAAGATCCCGCTGATCCTCCACACTGCCCAGAGTCTTACCATTAATACTATATTCTGCCATCATATTTGACCTACCAAAATTAACCATCTCACACCTATCTGGGTTGAACTCCATCTGCCACTTCTCAGCCCAGTTTTGCATCCTATCAATGTCCCGCTGTAACCTCTGGCAGCCCTCCACACTATTCACAACACCCCCAACCTTTGTGTCATCAGCAAATTTACTAACTCATCCCTCCACTTCCTCATCCAGATCATTTATAAAAATCACAAAGAGTAGGGGTCCCAGAACAGATCCCTGAGGCACATCACAAGTAACCGACCTCCATGCACAAATATGACCCGTCTACAACCACTCTTTGCCTTCTGTGGGCAAGTCAATTCTGGATCCACAAAGCAATATCCCCTTGGATCCCATGCTTCCTTACTTTCTCAATAAGCCTTGCATGGGATACTTTATCAAATGCCTTGCTGAAATTTATATACAGTATATCTATGGCTCTACCTTCATCAATGTGCTTCGTCACATTCTCAAAAAATTCAATCAGGCTTGTAAGGCACAACCTGCCTTTGACAAAGCCATGCTGACTATTCCTAATCATATTATACCTCTCCAAATGTTCATAAACCCTGCCTCTCAGGATCTTCTCCATCAACTTACCAACCACTGAATTATGACTCACTGGTCTATAATTTCCTGGGCTATCTGTACTCCTTTTCTTGAATAAGGGAACAACATCTGCAACACTCCAGTCCTCTGGAACCTCTCCCATCCCCATTGATGATGCAAAGATCACCGCCAGATGGTCACCAATCTCCTCCCTCGCTTCCAACAGTAATCTGGGGTAGACCTCGTCCAATCCCGGTGACTTATCCAACTTGTTTTCCTAAAGCTCCAGCACATCCTCTCTCTTCATGTCTATATGCTCAGGCTTTTCAGTCCGCTACAAGTTCATCTCATGAATAAGCAAAACTTTTCATTTTGCTCCTAAGGGTGAAGGAGGATTATGACATTGCAATGCACATAAAAGTTACAGAAAGACAGACAGACAGACAAGGAAGGAAGACAAAGCAGAAATGTGTGGGAAAGGAGAATCTAATAATAAATAATTAACCACTGATAATCAACCAAATTACATGATTGGTATTGACAATGTGACCCACCCTCAAAGCCAGCATTTCCTGCCCATCCCTCATTGCCCTCGAAAAGGTGGGGTGTCACCTTCTTAATCACTGCGCCACAGATGAAGCAACTCCCAATGCTTCTAGGATTTAGAAACAGTGACTAGGAACAATGGTACACTTCCAAACATAGTTAAAATGTAACTGGAAGGATAACCAAGAGGTGATATTCTTTCTGCCCTCATCTCTCTGGGGTAGCAGAGCTCACAAGCTGGAAAGCTACTGCTATGTAATGCCATCTATAAATTTGCTGATGATCCAACCATTGTTGGCAGAATTTCAGATGGAGACGAGAGGGCGTACAGGGGCCGGATTATACCAGCTAGTTGAGTGGTGTCATAACAACAACCTTGCACTCAACGTCAGTAAGACTAAAGAACTGATTGTGGACTTCCGAAAATGAGGGAACATACACCAGTCCTCCTAGAGGGATCAGAAGCGGAAAGAGTGAGCAATTTCAAGTTCGATTATGTCCGATTCTCATTCTGATTCTATTACTCCTCCCATCATCACCACCGGTTCCACCACTCACCGGGGCAGTTCACTAATGTTTGCGATGTGGGGAAGAAACCGGAGCACCTAGAGGAGACAGTCTGATGACACTTACAGGCTGCCCCCAGCACAGCCCTAGGGTGTCTTGGTTGTTAACGCAAACAACGCATTTCCCTGTACGTTTTGATGGATACGTGATAAATTAATTAATTTTTAACGCTTCTGTAACAGGAACAATACTGTGCAAAAGTCTTAGGCACCCTAGAATTTTTATATGGTTTCAGATGGTATGACCTCCACAGTGCCCTGATCTCAACATCATCGATGCTGTCAGAGAGACAGAAGCAAGCGAAGCAGGACATCTTCATTCCAGAATGAAAAGCCTCGTCCTGAGAGCAGATGCGGTGGAGATGGAAGAATTGAGAGAAGGGGATGGCGTTTTTGAAAAGCCTCGTCCTGAGAGCAGATCCTCCTCCTTCAAAGAAAGGGGCTTCCCTTCCTCCACCATCAACGCTGCCGTCAACCGCATTTCTTCCATTTCACGCACATCTGCTCTCACCCCACCCTCCCTCCACCCTACCAAGGATCGGGTTCCTCTTGTCCTCACTTACCACCCCACCAGCCTCCGCATCCAGCGCGTAATTCACTGGAACTTCCGCCATATCCAACGGGATCCCACCACCCAAGTACATCTTTCCCTCCCCCTCAGTTTCTGCTTTCCGCAGGGATCGCTCCCTATGTGACTCCCTTGTCCATTCGTCCCTTCCCACTGATCTCCCTCCTGACATTTATCTTTGAAAGCAGAACAAGGGCTACACCTCCTCCCTCACTACCATCCAGGGTCCAAAACCGTCCTTCAAGGTGAAGCAACACCTGGAAGGATGGTTTCGGACCCTGGATGGCCTGTTGGGGTCATATACTGTGTCTGGTAGGGCCTCCTGTATATCAGTGAGACCCGACGTAGATTGGGAGACCGCTTCGCCGAGCACCTACGCGCCATCCGCCAGAAAAAGTGGGATCTCCCAGTGGCCACCAATTTTAATTCCACTTTACATTCCCATTCTGATATTTCTATCCGTGACCTCCTCCACTGTCGTGATGAGGCCACACTCAGGTTGGTGTACAACACCTTACATTCTGTTTGGGTAGCCTCCAACCTGATGGCATGAATATCAATTTCTCAAACTTCTGGTAATGCCCTCCCCCTCACCATTTCCCATCTCCTTTTCCCCTCTCACCTTATCTCCTTGCCTGCCATTGCCTCCCTCTGGTGCTCCTCCCCCCCTTTTCTTTCTTCCATGGTCTTCTGTCCTCTTCTATCAGACTCCCCTTTCTCCAGCCCTGTATTTCATTCACCAGCCAACTTCCCAGCTCTTTACTTCATCCCTCCTCTTCAAGTTTCACCTATCACCTGGTTTTCACTCTCCCCTCTCAACACCCCACCTTTCAAATCTAATCCTCAGCCTTTTCTCACCAGTCCTGCTGAAGGGTTTCAGCCCAAAACGTCAACTGTACTCTTTTCTATAGATGCTGCCTGGCCTGCTGAGATCCTCCAGCATGTTGTGTGTGTTGTTTGCTTTTCCAGCATCTGCAGGTTTTCTCTTGTTTGTGATTTGCTTTATAGAACTTTTTTTACATGTCCCTTGCACAGTACTGTAGACACCGGGATTATGTGCAAACTCCCCAAGGACAGCTCCAGAAGTCAGCACCGAAACTAGCTGGCTGCAGCTATGAGATAGTATCTCTACCAGCCCCCTCACTGTGTTGCAATCACCCACCAATGCAGAGCCACAGAATCATTCCTGCAGCAGCCCCTCTGATCTTAGCTTGGAGCAGATAGACGGCTGGTCCAGCTCAGTTTCTGGTCAATGTACAAAGGAGAAGCAGCAAAAAATAGAGAAATAAAGGAGGACGCAAGTCCTAGGCTGTTAACCAGATGTACTGTATATAGAAGACCCTCTGATCTTGTGAGCCTGAAACCGGACAACCTTGTTCGTTTATTATTGTCATTTATTATTTCAGATATGCAGACGACAGTGTTAATTGCGAGTACGGAGGAAGAACTACAAAACTTAATTGATATAGATGTTGAAGAAAGTGCAAAAATGGGTCTATCTATCAATTGCAAAAAGACAGAATGCATGGTGATATATTGGTGATATAAAGAAGGAGAATCCTATCTGCAGGCTGAGAACAAACGGCGAAGACTTAAAACAAGTACAGAAATTTTGCTGCTTAGGAAGCTGGGTGACATCAGATGGCAGGTGCGACATGGACATCAAAAGAAGAATAGGGATGGCAAAAGACACCTTTATGAGAATGAAGAATATACTGACCAATACTAAACTAGGCATGACAACCCACCCCAGAGTACTGAAATGTTATGTTTATCCAGTTATGTTATATGGCTCAGAATGTTGGACAATATCTAGTAACATGAGGAAACAAATTGAAGCAGCAGAGATATGGTTTTTGAGGAGGATGCAAAGAATATCATGGACAAAACGAATATCTAACGAGGATGTCATGAACAGAGCAAACACAAAAAGAGAAATAATGTATGAGATCCTGAAAAGGCAACGTAACTTCATTGGACATGTGATTAGGAAAGAGGAGTTAGAATGCACGGTAATTATGGGAAAGATTGAAGGGAAGAAAGCAAGAGGAAGACAAAGACAAATGATGATGGAGACAGCAGCCAGAGAACTGGAAATGAATACCAATGAATTGATCCACTTGACCCGAAACAGGAGTGTGTGGGCCATGGCAAGGCACCCGATGATGATGATTCTAAGTCTAGAACTTCGTACCAGTAAATGTGGTAGTGAAGGAAACGGCTAGCAGATTTATAAAGCACCTGGGACAGGCTTCTCAAGCTCTGTCACCAACTGCAAGCTGGAAAGTGTGACGGCACGGTAATGCAGTGGTTAGCACAGCGGTTTACAGTACAGGCGACCCAGGTCCAGTTCCTGCTGCTGCCTGTAAGAAGCTTGTACCTTCTCCCCGTGACTACACGGGTTTCCTCTGGGTGCTCTGGTTTCCTCCCAAAGTCCAAAGTCGTACCGGTTGATAGGCTAATCGGTCATTGTATTTTTTTTTGGCGTGTGCCTGCGTGCATGCGAGTCTGTGTGTGTGCGTCTGCATGTGCGTGCATGCGTGCGTGATGCTGCCTTTTTCATGGCTTTTACAAGGCACGGAACAAGAGAGACAGAGAGACTGTGTGACCGCCAATCCTCACACAGACACTTTCGCAGTATTTTCCCTTTATTTTACAAGGTCGAGTTGCGATCTCGACACTCAACCCGGCACAGATGGGAAGCATACTCGGGGGCGGACCCGACTGGTTTCGAACCCGGGAACTTCCGCTCCCAGATCCCGCGCTGATGTCATTGAGCCACCAGCCAGCCCTAGTCAGTCATTGTAAATTGTCCTGTGATTAGGCTAGGGTTACATCGGGGGTTGCTGAGTAGCACGGCTCGAAGGGCCAGAAGAGATGTGTTCCACATTGTATCTCAATAAATAAATAAATAAAGCCATCAATAAAGTGGATCTAATGACCTCCTCAGGAGCAACTTCCTTTGATTCTGTGAACACTTTTCCCTTCCATTTAAACAGCAAGACAACCAGGGCATCCGTCCATGCCCCCACAGCAACAGTGAAGGGGTCACCCAAGAGTTCAGTTCTGCGAGTCCAGCCTCATTGTGCATGAATCTTAGGGTGGCAATGGGAGCCTTTTCGTAATCAGTCACAAGCTCAAGCTTATGGGTGTTACATAAACTGTGCATGTTTGCTCACCTTCCTTGCCAAACCACAAAAACTCGGGGAGCCCTTCTTTACAGCAGCACAGCACGTCACTGCAACGAAGAACTTCAAAAGGTCAAAACTAAAATTATCTTCAACATTTAGTGGAAGGAAGAATTATTCAGCTTTAATAGGGCCAGCTTATTAAAACCTCCCCTGCCACAGTGCCATATGATTAAATCACAGGAAGTATACAGAATGTAAAATGAGGTTAGATACAATGAGGTTGCTTAGAGTTGTCACAGCTAGGGGTGATAATTTAAATGCTCCCAATGGTCTGCACCTCTAATAGCCTCTGACAACCAAGTCCAGTTGCTGGCCTTCACATGTGCTTTGTTGCTAAGCCCGGCGGAACTGTTTCTACTGACTGTAGAAGGGGCAAAGGCAAATTACCTTAATACCAGTCGCTTCGGGTAGATGGGGCTCGCCAGCCATGGTTGGCAGCTCATCTAGGAGAAGGAAAACTGATCTCAAGCCTCTGCTGCCTTGTGGCTACACCCACTCATGGGGAAGGCTTTGGCAGTAAACCCTGAGGGAAAATTCTGGAGCTGGAGTCTCCAAGACAGTCCTACATTGAGTTCAACGCTGACTGGCAACTCCTGGAACACTGCTGGTACCAAACTCTATCGGTCTCTGCCGTTCCTTTGGGTTCATCAGATGCGTGGAGCGGGCCAGCTTGCTACATGGGCAACAACTTGCTCTCCCTATCGTACTGCCCAGGCTTGCATATAGACAGCTAGAACACAAGATCCGTGGTCATCTCTGACTGACAGAGGCCTCAGAATTCAGACTCATACAGAATGCGAAAAGTACACGTCAACTGATTAATCCCTCGGGCTCGAGACCTAATACAGTCTTTCCTTTAACAGTAATCGTATGATGGAATAGCCACCCACCCTTGTATAACTATGTGAAATCAGTTAGCAGAAATAAAACCATCTAACCAATTGCCTCCTCAGCATTTCTTTGAAAGAACAATTTTCTCACCAGCCCCGCTCATTTTCTCTTACAAAACACCTTCAATTTCTTCTTGTATACAATTTACTCATTCGACGTCTAGGCAACGCGGTCAGGATCATACAAATCACATGGCAACTTTAGCCTTCTCGTCATTTATTGGCTCTTTAAGCAATTATCTTCAGTGTCCTTCTGCCAAACACACTTGATTCATCAAAGCCAAGTCATAATTGGATACTTCTATTACATCTTCCGTTATTGGTGTCAGTTCCAAAGATAACAATATCCTTAGTATTACATCACTGAAGAGCCACCCCTGCTAGCAGCATTTGGGCAAATGTCATCTGCAACCGAGCTAACTTAACCATTCGATCCTCCAAACAGATTCCTGCCAGCACACTACAAAAGGTCATGGCCTGCAAATTTCTAGTAATGTAGGAGTAAATTCAGAAAGAAAGCATAAACAAGGAGGCACAGAATGATCGAGGGGAGTGCAAATCATAAACACAAGAGATTCTGCAGCTGCTGGAAATCCGAAGTAATCAACACAAAATGCTGGAGGAACTCAGCAGGTCAGGTAGCATCCATGGAAATGAATTAACAGTTGACATTTTGGGCAAATACACTTCCTCTCAGGACTGGGAGAGTGCACGTTGCTTTGGTGAGGGGAGATTCCCATTAATTTGGCCGAATTTTTAGAAGAGGCAATAAAGTGTGTCTATGAGGGAAGTGTGATTGATGTAGTCTGCATGGGATTCAGTGAGGCTGTGAACAAGATCCCACTTGGAAAACTATTTCAAAGAAATAAAGAAATAAATCCTTGAGTCCCAGGGTAATTTGGTAAATTAAGATCCAAAACTGGCTGGTGATAGGAAGCAGTTGATAATGGTTTGAGTGTTGGTTTTGATCTAACTGCCTTTGTCTAGTGGTGTGGTGCAAGGATCTGTCTTGTTTGTTCTATCTATTACAGTACCAGCCATTTCTGCCGCAGTCTGTAAGGAGGCTGTACATTTCCCTGTGACTGTGTGGGTTTCCTCCGGGTGCTCTGGTTTCCTCCCACATCCCAAAGTGCCACAGTACAGGTTAGGGTCAGTAAGTTGTGGGAATGCTATGCCGGGGCCGGAAGCCGGAAGCATGGCAACACTTGTGGGCTGCCCCCAGCACATGGTCAAACTGTGTTGGTCGTTGACACAAATGACATATTTCACTGGATGATGCGATACACATACAACAGAGCACACTCATAAAGTTAATTCTAACAACTGAATGTGAATGCAAGAGATAAATTTGCAGATGATGTGGAGATTAATGGCATTATTGATAGTGAGGAGGACAGAATTCGGCATAGAACCATATCGATGAGTTTCCAAGATGGGCACAGAAATGGCAGATGGAACGCAATTTGAAAAATAATGCATGTCAGGATGACTAATAAGACTGGGATATACATAAACAACAGTGGGAAGTACTGAAGAACAGGGATTTTGATGTATATACAACATAAAACAGCAGAACACAAATCAGGCTCTACGACTCCTGATTGCCAGAATCAAAGTCAGATTTACTATCACTGGCATATGTCGAGAAGCTTGTTGTTGTGCAATAGTAGTACACTGCAATACATAATACTAAAAACTGTAAATTACAGTGTGTGTGTATATATGCATGTGTGTGTATCTATATAACATACACACACACCAAGTTCAAAGTAAAATTTATTATCAGAGTACATACATGTCACTGCATACAACCCTGAGATTCTTTTTATGTGGTCATACTTAGCAAATCTACAGAACAGTAACTAAACACAATCAATGATCAACAATCTATGCAAATGCCGATATAAATAAATAGCAAATAACAAGAGCATGAAATAACAAGATAAAGTAGTGCAAAAAAAAGGGAAAAAAAATAGTGAGGTAGAGTTCCTGGGTTCAATGTCCATTCAGAAATCAGATGGCAGAGGGGAAGAACCGTGATGCCAATTCTCCGTTCCGTGCCTGTTCCCGTCCCTGTCTAAAGACCCTTAAATGTTTCTCTTGAGACTGATAATTCAGAACTATTTGTATCAGTAACAAACTAGGGTCTCTGTTGTGGTAGGCAAGTATTCTATCCTTGATCGACCAAAGGAGGTGTTAAGATAGCTGGCTTCAATCCTGACTGCCACGGCTGTCCACGGGAAGTTTGCACCATCTCTGTGATCACACAGGCTTCCTCTGGGTGCTCCAGAATCCCCACCAAAACCCCCATATTCCAAATCGTGGCCACAGTAAAACTAACTCTATGCACTGGTGGGTGGTAGGATAACATAGATTCAATTAGCTGAAATAGCTTCTAACAAAAAGGTTTCAAGGGATATGGGCCAAAGGAATTAGATCAGATGGGTATCTTGGACAGCATGGATGATTCGGGCTGAAGGGCCTGTTTCTATGACTAGATTGTATGGAAATACAGTACTGTAGAAAAGTCTACAGTATACACACACACACATTCATACACATATCTATCTACCTCAAGGGTGCCTAAGATAACTGCACAGTACTGTAGTAGTACTAGGTATTGCATTGTACCACTACCACAAAAAACAAATTTCATGACATATGTGAGTGATGATAAACCTGACGCTGATATGGATCTCGATTGTGGACTGAGAATGGGAAGGGGGCAGGGAGAAGGGAACCATGGTTGGGAAAAGGAAGGGAGGGAGCAAGGAGCACCAGAGAGACATTCTGTAAATGATCAATACACCAATTGTTTGGAATGAAATGAACTCACCTGGTATCTTAGGGCTGGGTGCGTCTGCACCTGCATCACCACAGCACTCATTCTATCACCTGTCCCACACTGCTTCCGCAGTGCTCCACCCTCACCATTCCCGCCAGATTCACAAACTAGCTCTCTGCTCCATGTTGCCAGATACAGTATGGTCCAAAGGTCTCAGTTATATACACATGCCTAAGACTTTTTCACAGTACTGCACATCTCTCCGTTGGCACAAACAACTCTGCTGGTAACCAGTGGTGAGGGCACCTCTTACCAACCGTAGGATCAGTGGGAAACAGATTAACGCAGTAATACTTCAGCTCAGTGACCACCACTTGGAGAGACCAAGTGAAGACCATACTGAGCACACAGAGGCTGGAGACAGGCTTTTCTTTTCCTCTTCCAGACGGCTTGCCAAACAAAGCTGTGCACTTCAGCCAGTGCACTAATCGGTTGTGCTAACTCTCCATCGTACTCTGGGACACCTGCCTTTGGCCGGTACCTGGCAGAGGCAGGCACTCACAATACACACAGGTAGTGCTTACACAAGCCAGACTGGGATTACTATACACGGGCAAAGTTGGCAATAGACATCATAGGCTGAGGGACCTGGTCGTGGGCTGTATGACTCTTTGAACTCAGTCCATTGCAGGGGCCAGTTGGAAAGTCCAAGCAGTACCACTAGACAGGGCAGAGGCTCATCTGCTCTCTTCAGTAAAATGAGGGAAAACCTGCAGCACTTGGAAAATCATTCCAATTTCATCGCAAGGGTTGATGTAGATGTGTGATGGAGAGTATATTGACTGACTGCATCACAGCCTAATACGGAAATTCCAATGCCCTTGAATGGAAAATCCGACAAAAAGTAGTCGATACAGCCCAGTCCATCACAGGTAAAGCCCTCCCCACTACTGAGCACATCTACATGAAACACAGTCACAGGAAAGCAGCCTCCATCATCAGGGACCCCCACCACCTCAGACATGCTCTCTTCTCACTGCTGCCATCAGGAAGGTGGTCCAGGAGCATGAGGATTCACACCACCATCAAGAACTGTTATTAACCCTCAACCACCAGGCTCCTGAACCAGAGGGAATAACTTCACTTGCACCATCACTGAAATGTTCTCACAGCCTATGGACTCACTTTCAAGGACTCTTCATCTCATGTTCACTATTTATTGCTTATTTGAGTATTATTTCTTTATTTTTGTATTTGCACAGTTTGTGTCTCTTGCCCACTGATTGAACACCCAAGATGCTGCGGTCTTTCATTGATTCTATTATGGATTTATTAAGTATGCCCACAAGAAAATGAATCTTTTTAATGTTGTAAATGGTGACCGAAACGTACTTTGATAATAAATTTACTTTGAACTTTGATAGAACAGTCACTAGTTAACTGAGCCCCTAGCCGTCCATGCCAGAAACTCAAGGTTCAAACCACCATGCAGCAGTTAAAATTTTCTTCTTTCACTTCTGATCAAATTTGAAGTACCACGCTGGCTCTGGCTGAGTGTGGATTGAAAACTGCCTGGGAGTCAGAGCGATGGACTTTCAGATCAAAGTTCAAAGTACTTTACATTTGGTCTTTCAGATCAGGTTAGAATGCAGGGAAATGAGGTCGAGGCAGGGAGTCCAATTAACACCCTCCTGTCCCTAGCAATAAGAGGCACAGATTGAGTGGCGAGCCAGTGCCTTTTCTCCAGGGCAGCAGTGGCTGATGCCAGAGGGCGTCCTTTGAAGACGACTGGGGGACAGTTTGAGGGAGGGGACAGTTTGGGGGAGAGGACAGTTTGGGGGAGGGGACAGTTTGGGGGAGGGGACAGTTTGGGGGAGGGGACAGTTTGGGGGAGAGGTCAGTACACTGAGAGCGGCAGGTGCTTGAAAGGCTCTGCCAGAGGTGGTGGTACAGGATGATACATCAGGGGCGTTTAAGAGACTCATAGATAGGCACGTGGATGCAAAGGAAAGGGAGTGCTATGAGCTGTGTTTGATGAATCACAGAGCAGGCTTAATGGTGGGCACAACACCATGTGCCAAAGGGCCCATACCGTGGTGTACTATTCAATGTTCTACTACTGCATTAGCTCACCCATTATTGGGAAATGGAGCCACCTTTCTGCTCTGTTACACGCACCAAATGCAACTCAGTACCATCAGCATTGGGGTGTTTTCCAGCTTCCCTTCGTGCAGACACAGGATGTGGGATTACCACCTAATCTCTGGCACTTTGACATACATTCGAGAAGGATGACTGATGGGAGGCACTGAAGCGAGCCGTACCTGTCCTGTAGGGTGGTCTGACCCAATTCAGCCTGGGGAGCTGCCAGGAAACATGGCTCTCAGGTTCAAACAGGCTAAAGACAAAGCAGATTAACCAGCTCTGTGTTGGTGTGTTTTTTTAATAAACACCCCTTGAGGTGAGAGGGCTTTTAATCCCAATGCGTAGAAATCACAGGACACCAGCAGAGTAGAGTATAAAGATGACGGTGGGACAAGCCAGTTTAATTGGTGCTAGTGTCCCTCATTTGCAAGTTAACTTGCAGGTTGACCTGGTGGTAAGGAAGGCAAATGCAAAGTTAACATTCATTTTAAGAGGACTGAAATATAAAAGCAAGGATGTAATGCTGAGGATTTTTTTTTAAGGCACTGGTTAGAACGCACTTGGAGTATTGTGAGCAGTTTTAGATCCCTTCCCTAAGAAAGGATGTGATGACATTGGCAAGGGTCCAGAAGAGGTTCACGAGAATGACCCAGGGAATGAAAGGGTTAACCTGTGGGGTGCATTTGATGGCTCTGGGCTTGTGATCATTGAAGATTAGAAGAATGAGGGGGGAATCTCATTGAATCGTATCTATGCCACTCAATATTCCATAGACTGGATGCAGAAAGCATGTTTCCTGCAGTGGGTGAGTCTAGAACCAGAGGGTAGAGGAGGGCGTCCCTTTCGAACAAAGTTGAGGAGGAACTTTTTTCGCCAGCAGGAGATCCCAATCATTTTAATGCCATGGACCCCTGCCATTAACCAAGGCATCTGTGGTTGGGAACCGCCCCCCCCGCCCCCCCCCACCGGGCCAGAGGGTGGCGAATCTGTGGAATTCATTGCCAGAGATGGCTGTGAAGGCAAAGTCATTGGGTATACTTAAAGCGGAGGTTGACAGATTTTTGATTTGTAAGGGTGTCGAAGGTAACAGGGAGAAGGTTGAGAAGGATGGGATGGCAGAGTAGACTCGATGGGCTGTATGGCCTAACTCTACCTCCTACGTTTTATGGTCATACCCTGACACTTCCCCAGCCACATGCATTACCTCACTCCCCCTATGGCATCAATGCTTCACAATGCTCTCTGCTGGTCTGCTGAAAGGAACGTGGGCAAGGCTGCCAACATCTTTTGTTTTTCCTCCAAGGGAAATCAGGTAATTTAGTACTACAAACCTGTTCTACTATTTCGTTACAAGATGTTAATCTACATCACAACTCTGTTTACCTCTGTCTTGGTGAATTATACATTATCGATAAATCTGTTCTCAAAATTTTAATTGATCCCAGGTAGTGATATGCACCAAGTACAGACTGCGATCAATGTAAAGAATGTGCTTCCAGAAATTGCCCCAGATGAGGCTAGGCTCTGCTTTTAAGGTCGTATTTGATTTCCTTATTTAATAGTGTTCAGGGGTTTGAACCTAAAGAGCATAACCACTTTAATCCCTTGGGAGGTCTCAATTCAACCACCATCTTCAATATTCAAGCCACACATGCCTAGTCTTCATAACTAAACCTTTAAGCAGTACTGTTACCCTAGTGAATCTGAATTAAGTCTGAGCTTTCATTAGTAACTAAATGGCTTGCCAGGTCAAATGCCCACTTCATTTGATCCTAAATTTAAAAAAACCTCAGCAATGGCACGTTGTTTCTTTAATTAGCTTGGTGATCTGTAATTTTCCACATCTTAACCACTTCTGCTGCTGAGAGTGAAAAACAAAGTGGAAAAGGTTGGATATATTCAATCCCACCTTCCTCGTTCAACTATCACAAAAGCTTCACACTTAAAAATATTTATAGGTCTTGTCTTGCCACAAATTATGTCTGATCTGATGAGCGTTTCCAACATTTTCTATATTGTTTCTAAAGGCAAAATAAATAGTTAAATAACTAAGTTGTCTCCTTCCTTTTATTCTGAACCATTGGTTAAATTCCCCCTCAATCATTTACCAGGCCGTTAGAATGCACTGCTAGATTCAGAATAAGCTGTTCACTCATGTATTAACATCACTTAAATCATAATCAGGTTTAATATCAGTAGCAAATATTGTGGAATGTGCTGTTACGTGGCAACAGCACATTGTAATACACAATAATAAAAACAGTAAATATATATATAAAAATGTTAAATTAAATAAATAGTGCAAAAAGAGAAAAAATATAATGAGGTAGTGTTCACGGGTTCAATGTGCATTCAGAAATCGGATGGCAGAGGGGAAGAAGCTGTTCCTGAATCATTGAGTGTGTGCCTTCAGGATGGTGGCAATGAGGAGAGGGCATCTCCTGGCGTTTTTTTTGTCTGTTTTTTTTAATGAGGCTGAGTTGCGAGCTTGATGCTCAATCCAGCAGGGATGGAACTCAAGCAAGCAGCCGGCCGGATTTTAACCCAGGACCACTCACCTCAAAGTCTGGTGCGGATGCCATTACACCACTGGCCTCTATTGTTTAGTTATTTATTATTATTATTTTTTTCTTTTAATTCACTATTTGTCTTCTTTTGCACATTGATTGTTTATCACTCTTTGTCTGTGTTTAGCTTTTCATTGATCCTATTCTATTTCTTTGTTCTACTGTGAATGCCTGCAAGAAAGTGAATCTCAGGGTGACCTGTGGTGACCTACGTGTACTTTGAACTTTTCAGCCTTCATGCAATTGGATTAGTGAATCTGGATAA